>NW_028186442.1:547034-652423 GCF_003343005.1 Rhea americana
TTTTAAGATCCAGCAACTATTGTTTGAGTTTCTATGCCTGTTCTTTCATTATCCCGGAATGAGTTTCTTTTCAGAGACAGCAGAATGGTTTGACACAGCAAAACAAATAGCTCTCCTCCCCCTCCCCGCCAGGCTCCGCGCTGCTGCACTACGCACGGCGTGTTTTATAAATCAGCCAATTCCTGTTTCTCCGCAAGGGCAGTCTCAGCCTAATGGGGCGTGGAACTTTTAAATGTAGAACTTTTAAATTATTTTTCCCCTTAGCACTTGTGAACGGGAGGAACCGGTAACGTTAGCTCGACTCAAGCCCTCTGCGAGGAAACAAGCTTGAGCCAAGCTCCCTCACTGCAAAACAAATACRGTCCCAACTCAGGAGATGTCTTTAGGAGAAGCTGGGTTTTTGGAAAAAAAAAAGGATTATATTTGCCTGGAATATCAGTATTTGCCTGGGCACAAGGGAAACTTGATGCCTATTGATTTTATAAACTTGTTTCCAACCAAAACATGAAAATTATTCCATGGAATAAACATATTAACTAATTTATCTTTAAATAAGTATCAGAGAAGAGATATCTCTGTCAAAGTACTACTCTGACTTTCTAGTTTACAATCTCTCTAGCTTACAATCTGCTATAATTCTGACCACAGTTTAGTAAAGTAATTAGGTACATTTGAAATATAAATAGCAAGTAGCTTTACTGACTCCAACAGAATTGCTGACATCCTGACACTGTAAGTTAAGCAAGGGTAGCAGAGAAGAGTAATATCTTTTGATAAATAACTAACATGGCTGGGGAAAGAAAGACAAACTTCCAGGCACAAAATCCATTTCTCTGTTCAATTGCCAGTCGTGAAAGAGCTCTCTCTATGGGCCTTGCTACATTAATAATCCTTGGCCATCACAGTTATTGTTCCCCGTCGTTCTTAATGCCAGACACATATTTAAGAACTTGCTGTGTCAAAGCCTCGGTGAAAGCCYCGAGATATTTTATGGTAATTCAAATGACAACCAGCACATATAATTTCTAAAGTTAATACCGATGTAGCTCTACTCTAAGTCTGCTTTTTGGCAGTGATCCTCCATTACATTTGAATGTTGGCTGTATGATTCCTAGCTCATCCAACACAGTAAAAGAGAAAATAGCTAAAGCAACAGAGTTCTGACTTCGGCTCCTGTTATTGCCATAAACTTACAGTATGTAGAAGGGAAATGTCATTCATATTGTGGCTTATCTATACTGCCAAATTCTTTATCTCCTAATATATCCTATACCTACTTGTATCAGAAATTTACCTTGSCCAATTTTATATGTGTAACAAGTTTTAAAAGTACTTTTTTTTCCTTAAATAATTAAAATATCAAACTCCTTTCTTTCTAAAAAATAGATTGCTATTTGAAAATTTTTAATCACCTCTGRCAGGACACAGAACAACTAGGAAAGATACATACAAAAGCAGTAAAGATGACCGCAGAAATGGAAGTATTTCCACATAAAAGCAAGAGTAGTTTAGAAAAGAGACAATAAAAAAGACAGAAGATATAAGCTTATAAAATCATGAACATTTAAGAGGTTAATGGCAAAGCTGTTTCTCTCACTATAAGGCCTAAGTAATAGCTAATGAAATGATCATGCATCAGCTTTTTTTTTTTAAACAAAACAAAAGGAAGTATTGTTTCCCACAGTGTCTAATTAAACTAGAAATTAAACTGGAATTCCTTGCACTGGACATTGTGCAAACCCAGAGTATAAACAGGTTGCAAACCATTAGACATGGAGGAAAACTACATCAGGGATCATCCAGCACTGAGGTATGGGTATGAGTTCTAGCTCAGGAGAGGTACTAGAGAAAAATATTCCTGAATGCTTGCCTCATCTTTATATTCTTTATATTCTATCAGTGGACAGAATCACCATGCATGTTCTTATGTTTTCTACTAATACTGGGGCAATCTACCTACAGAGATGGTCTCTTTGATCTGTATAAATTTACTTAAACAATTTATACAGGAAGAAAACAGTGCATGCAGCAAATAACTTCATGGTGGGTGCTCAAGCTCTTCAGCTGAGCCTCGTGCTTGAATGAGTGGGAGAATATGTGGGTGCCTGAATATGTGGGAGACTCAGGCAGATTCATGAAACTGTTAAGTTTTCCACATGATATGACAATTTCAAGCGTGCTGGTAGAGTTTTAGAGAGTTTTTATTATTATTATTAATGTGCTTTCTACGTTCAATTCTTGTTCTATTTTATTTTTTGTTGATTCTCCTTGATTTCAGAAATGAATAAATGTAAAATTTAGAAAGCTGTTTCTGATTTCTTCCTGAATTCTCTCAAAAGCACTCTTTTATTTAATAAGTTAATTTTTCAGTCACGTTCATGAAGACATCTAATCCATAATTTTTAAACATGTTCAGAGGATCACACTTCTTAAGTTGATCTATTATGTTTAAAACTGTATATAAATATATTTAATATATATTATCAAAAATGAAAACAGTGTTTAATGTTATGATTTCTGGAAACTTGTGAAAATAAATATGATAAGTATTTCATAATTCTCTATAGGGAAAAAAGCAATCTGACTTGTGACCACAGATTTAAGGGATTTCCATTATACACATATTTTTATTTGCCCATTGCCCATGAATATCTTTGTATTTCTGTAACCATGTTTTTACGTGTGACGTTATTTCTACCTTGACATAATCTCTGTTTTAGGCAACAAAGTAGAACCTATACCCTTGAAAGCAAAATCTAAGAAAAAGTTAGGTAAATCATTATATGCTTTTGACATTTTACATATAGTCACTGCACTTTGACTACTACTTCTCAGAGTTCACTCTTGTTTATAGCAACAAGTATTTGCTCTTTGTTTTAGATTTTGAAATATTATATGCATAAAATGATAGAAATGCACTGTGACTGGGCCATTTATTCCATACCACAGAACAAATATAAGCAAGCTGTATCTGACAGATATTTGGATAAACTCTGAATAACCTACAGTGACCGTAAAAGAAATCATGGAAGGTAAACAGTATTTCTACTTTTCCTCTTTTACTGTTATAGTTTAGAAGACATACATTAAAGGCCACCAACCCACCCCACATACTTTTGTTAGAACACCAAACACAGCCCTTCCATGAAACATCTAGGGAGATGGCTTGCAAGAGCCACAGAATTTTATCAGTAATGGCAAACAAGCAAAAACATCAACCTCTCGMGCATACTACCACGAGTCTCTCTATGAAAGAGTTTTCTCAAGTGACTTATTCAAATTGGAGAGCTAGTTAGAAGGTCCTTAACATAATTCAGTGTAAAATTTTCAAATTACTCTGCTCTTTGTGCTTTTCTACACCTTCCATATCACYTGCCTACAGTATCATAGTGCGTTAKTCTCTCTGCAGATGAGTTGTCTTCTAGGCAAATTAYAGGTGTCTGAAACTGACCCTTGACTTTCCTCATGACAAGGTTCTTTTTGCCTGCAAATTTTGGTGCTTTCCACAAGCATGCTTGATATTAAATGGTTGTGCTGCCCCGTGATAACTACGTAGATACCTGGATGACTGTGAAACATTTCAGCAACTAATCTATTTTGCGAGAAGTACTTCCTGTACTTTAATAAGCTTGTAATATTCTGAAAGTTAGGGAAAATGAATCTTTGTTTAGGAGAGCCACCAAAACCTCTCACAGTCCATCTGATTTGGTGGCTAATGTATATCCTGCCTGTCAGCAAACATTTCACATCTTATAGACAGGTAAT
Source organism: Rhea americana (assembly GCF_003343005.1). Taxonomy (NCBI): domain Eukaryota; kingdom Metazoa; phylum Chordata; class Aves; order Rheiformes; family Rheidae; genus Rhea; species Rhea americana. The sequence continues at coordinate 550,800 of NW_028186442.1, forward strand.
GATGTTCTCTCTTTATATCATTCATTAGCACTTTGGGGACCAAAYACAGTTTAAGTCCACCACCTCCATGACTAGCAAGTGTTTTGCTGTATTTACTGCTGCTGGGTTACACCAGCAGACCTCCATTTCGTTGAGTTTTGTTTCAAAAAGGATCTGTAATACAGGGCCACTGACTGTCTCCTCTTTGTTTACCTAAATCGTGGTAGCATCTATCTGTTTTAATTCCAATAGCATAAAATTGTATTTTGCAAAATATGTCTTGCATACCAAATGGTGGTACAGTGCAGTTAACATGAATCCTTGTGTCAGACTGAAATAGGATGAAAACAATTCTTTACTKCTTTCACTCTGTTCTCCTGATTCTCCCAACTTTTTAGCAGAGCGTCTGGGCCCATTGGGCTTGTGAGTCTCGATGCACACTTAGTAAATCTGTTTTTCATATCAATAAATTTCACAACCYAGTTATGTGGAGAAAAAATTTAAATTCTCAGCATACACACATGAGTACTTAGCATGATTCCCACTGCCATTAAAAAGAATATATACAATTTTCACAAAAAAATATTACGTAATTTTGATTCTAATCCTATGGGGTTCATCTTAAAGGCTGTGAAGAGAACAGAACATCACATGACTCTGTTGATCTCAGCCCTTTGTGCCTATGAAAAATGACCTTACAGGTTAATTACAGTAGGATGCGTGGAAATAAATTTGTTTTTTAAAGTCAATGCAATTTTAACAATAGATGCCTTAATCTCACATCCAGTTAAAATTCAGYCCCAAGTATTGCCCTCAGAGCTTAAAAGTTGTTGCTGGTAGATATCTGGTAGATTATGAGTATCACTGGGGTAACAATAACAATAAGATGTTCATAGAATCATAGAATAATAGAATCAGTAAGGTTGGAAGGGACCTCTGGAGACCATCAATTAACTAGCTTTTGAATCTTACTATTTTGGAAGACTTTCTGTCTTCAGTTTTAAAAATTGAAAAGGTCTGGATCCATAGAATGAGCAAGTTGTACCATTAACTCTGTTACTTGCCTCCTTTGTTCCTTAGCTGGATGACACTTTTTGAGTTATAACAACACCCCATCYTTACAGCCACATGTACTGAAATTTAGAAGGAACAAATCACAAAGCACAAGGATATCATCATGTTCTTTGTCTTTAAATACAGATTAACCTGATACATGAGGTACTTCAAAGAAAATATAAAGTTATTTCTTTGTTTGAGACTAGCTTTTGAATGACATTTTAATTTTTTTTCCATAAAAAAAAAAAAAAACAGACAAGTTTCTGTTATGAGATATCCTGCTCAATTTAATTAGCTTATTTTCTTGACTAGGTGGTATTTATTGATAGCTTTTTTTTTCACATTCCTGTAAAAGGTCTTCTTTGACCATCATTTCCAGGAACATATTTTTACATCTTTTATTCATTGCTACCATTGTATCTTCTCTAGGTAAGAGAGAGAATTTTACATAGCCAAATACTGGAAATTCTCTTTGGTCCTTATGTGAGTATACACATTAAAAGAATAATCTTGGTACTGACATGCACAAATGACTGTTTATGGTATCAATCATTAATCATTAATATTGTTTCTCCCTGTGTATTTCTGCTAAGACTTTTATTGTGTTAAGGATATGAATTCTTGGAGCCAGGGTCTGTCTTTTCCTATCTGTACAGTTCCTGGCAGAGTAGAATCTCATTTGTTATATAGAAGAAAGTGATAAAAATAGAAATAATAATAAAATTTGATCTTGAATTAATGGCTAAACAAAGCATAGTGTACTGTTAAACAAAAAAAGCTAATCATCTTCACTTTCAGCAGACAATGAGAGCTTAAAGTTACACACAGAACCCCTCTTCTTGTTCCCTCAAACACCCAAATTGTCATATAAAAAAGAGGGAGAATCAAAAGATTTACTCAAGGTAATACAATAATGTCACTATCTACAGCAATCCAACTGCAGGGGTGTCTGTTGCATTTTATGGGTGCTGAATAATCGAGCACACCAGTGCTATTCCTGTGATTCCAAARCATAATGATCTTGCAGGAGAACTAAGTCAAAAAGAAAATCAAATTCTGTAGAGATTTGATAAATTATTTCCTCTTCATTTGCACAAATTAAAAAACAGTAAATACAAGTCAGAGCCTATATAAAACATTTAAGGTCATTCTTGTTTGTTGTGCTCTTAACATTAAGATGCAGGGATTGCATGATTATAGACAGGGACCTGTTTAGTTCAGTAAACCCATAATACTGAAAAATGTGCTATAAACGGTTTGACAAAGAGCTGTGTACTGCAGAGAAAATTCGGCTTGCTTAGCGGACCGCTGCAGTTGAGGGAATTCATTGGACATCTCTACTGATGCTGAGTTGGCAGGGGAAAGATTGGGAATCCCGGTGAATTTTGTGAAGGCCTCGTAAGAGAATTGCAGGTAGGTAGGTGCAATGAGGACTTTCACGCTTTCTGGCTAGCGGGCTGCTGTGTAGGTGCAGCACAGCTCCAGTTCCAGYTYGCGCTCCCTGCTCCAGCGTGCYGGGGTGCCAGGCTTGGTGCTGGCAYGTGTGCTGCCACACTTAACGCAAGCGGGAAACAAAACTCAGAAAGACTCAGAGGGTTTTAATTAATGTTCTGGTGGGAGTGGACATCTAATTCTCTATGTAAGCGCTTTTCTGGTGCAGGTGGCCCGACTTCTCAATAGGAAGATAAAGTCTCTATGAAAAAAAAAAAAAAAAAAAGTGTAGTGTATGCTTACACACACGTATATATGTATGTATGTGAGAAAATACAAATTTATGCAACTTTCCAGTTTACACATGACAGACTAAGCTGTGTCTGACAGAARGGAACATCTAATATAAAGCCATACTTATATATTTTTATATGTAAATATACACAAGCCTAAGCTGAACACAGATATTCTGAATATGACATCATTTTTGTATGTACAATTTTTGATTTAACTTAAGACTAGACTAATCAAAACCAGTAACAACAACTGTTCATCTGATATTCCTAGAAGCCTTCAGGACCAAACAGAGTCAGATAATTGCTGGTTAATCTTCAGATAAGAATTCGGACMTCTGAAAGAAACCACTGTGCGTATAGGGCACACTTATCATTAATGCATGCTTGAGAAATGGTCTTGCAGTACCCCTCCTCGAAATAAAGATTTTTACTGATATTARTGTACAGAGAAAAGAAGATTAATTGCAATAATGGAAGTCCTCTCATCTTTAAAAATGGTTAGTAGGTATTTTTATTTCTTTTAATTAATAAATCCTGGAAAAGAAATCCAGCAAAACAGGATAATATATTTCATAAAATATTGTCCATGGTTGGTTTTTAAATTATTTAGAAAAATATTTAAATCTATATTTAAAATACAATTTTAATGTAAATTTTATAGAAAGGTTACCCACGTTTTGTCTTGTATGATTACCAATGTATATTTATCTTATATTTGATAAAGGAAAGAATAAAAATAGATGAATGTATCTTTATGTCACTTGATTATTATGTCACCTTATGTCAATTTATTTCACAATACCAAAATGTATTTTCTTTTATTTAGGGAAAGGTTTGAAATCTTAAAGAAATGAGACAAATCTAGGCATGTGTTTTAATTATCAAGACAATTAACTATCTTTCTTACTATTTCATGATTGCTGTTTAAAATGCTTTAAGAATCAAACCAAACTGTCCTCTCAATATCTTTCCTGTTTTCTGAAACTGTAGGGTCAGAACCTTTGGCGCTCTAATTACAGAGAACTGATGGTGCTGGTAAGTCTTAGATCAAGTTCATATAACCACAACACTTTATCTTATGTCTGAACTTTTCATTAGTCAGTTCCAAAGCCAATGCACAAGATTACAGATAAATGTTGCCATTTCTCAATCCTTATTCACATAAAGATGGGATGTCTAAGTGATSTACTACAAGCTGTATTTCTGGTGTATTATGTGTAATTATTCATGAGGGCACTAGATTATCAAGGCTGCTCCTAACCTTATATGTAAAATCATGAATTTCCTAAAATATGTATACACATATATATATATATCCAACAACTAGTAGCCAATGGAATATTTTCATATACCTCACAAAGCCTTTTCAGTCATAATGATATRCCATCATATATATACACTGACATTTGCTGATAGTTAGCTCAGGTTGCTTTTAGGATTATTGAAATATTTCTAATTAATAAATCTAACTTTTCCACCTTTAATAAACAAAAATAATTGCTCTTGAACATAAAAAGCTTCTTTGCGATGTTTTTTTTTCTTTTTACTTATATCTTTAGGCATTTTCACATTTTAACAATGCAAAAAAAAATCTCCATGGAGAACAAAATTAAATGTCTATGTTGTTATAAGAAGAAATTAGAATTTAAGGCTAAAGACAACAAAYAGGTGTGTAGTATAAATAAATGTGAATTCTAATCCAAAACAGATAAAGACTATGAGATTGTTTTTTTCCCCTGAATGACTGATATATTTATCATCACAAACTTAAATTTAGCATACTATAAGTTTGGGGGTTTGTTTTTGTTTTCCTCTGATCTATTCCATTTTGATCTGGTAAATCCATGCCAGAGTAGTCCTTATTCAGATTAAATTAATAGGCTGATTATGTATCTACCCAGGACAAATTAATTAATTAGGATTCACCCTGTATTTTTTTTCCCCTGAAGAGCTTGAAGTACATTGACAAACAGTGAATTACAATAACATTGGTAGACTTGGGTCCAAAATTTTTGTTGGAATAGATCATACTTTGCTTTGTCAGTTAAAATTCTGCAAATGACCTTGAAGCCAAAAGTTTCGTGTGAAAATGGGCGTTGTCCTTGTGGTTAAATTGACCCGAAGGACAACATTTGCTCCTTCTGGAGGAATAGACAGATCTGAGACTAGAGTAGTCTGAAATTAGAATAATCGGAAGGACATCAATGACTACGTGAGCTGCTTTGCTTTTTAATAGTAAGTTCTGTGAAACTATGCTTTTCCTCCCACTCTCTCTTCCACCCTTGCTATTTCCCAGGTTCAGCTTTATTAAGGGTAGGAGAATTCTCTCCAGGCTTGTCTTAGCTTCTTTCAGTCACCTGGATATCATAAAAAGGATTGTACAGAATGGACCATATTGTATTTTTATTTTATAATTCTTTACACAAATTTATTTTCTTTCTCAAGGCATTTATTGCCTTTCTTGAACAGAGTCACTCTTTCTCCTAAGTGGACTCATTCTTTCAATTATTTTTGTGTCAGCAGCGCTGTATTTATACCCTCTCCATTAGGGCTATAGAATCATTTGAGCACTTGTTCAGTGGCTTCTGCTGTAGAGGAACGCACTCTACTGAAAATTTAAACTAAATTCATAGTCCTTTATCACAGTAAGTAAGTATGATTTGTAGATGTGTTATATACAATCTCTGTAAGATACTTACTAATAAACATAGCATATTCCACAGAGCAAGAAGTTTTGGAGGCAAAGGTAATATCTTTTGTTAAACCTGTAGATATGATTTGGAAAAGGAGGCATGTTTTGTAGAACTCAGTCTCTTCATAAGTCTCCTCATCAGGCCCATTCTATCTGTAGTCTATTTGTAGTCTATGCATTTCCTTAATGTGTTTTTTTTTCCTTAAAAGTGGAAATAACAAATGAATGAAGTCATCTAAAAGAAGAACAGTMATTTTTAGCAGCATTTTTGCTTATTTTTACTCAAATATTACTGCTTTTTAAGTTGGTCTCTACAGTAATTATGAGGCAGGTATAAGATCTAGATCAAAGTTGAAGGAAAGTGATCTTATTTTGATCAACATTATTTTATATGTGGGAAAAGCAAAAAAGATCAGCTACTATATTCCCCATTCTTCATATAGGCAAATGTTTTACAACTGTTTCGTCTTCTTTACAAAAGAGGAACTTCTTGATTAGGACCGTTATTTAAAGATAGATTATTAAGTTAGCATTGAAGAACAAGCATTTTGCATAGTTGCTCACAGTGAAATACATAGATCCGTGCTTTAGATGTTACTCAGTACAGTGGGAAAAATTGGAGCAAAACACAGGAAAAGTGTATATTTTAAAGTGGGAAGTAGCGTGACTTAGTCTAACAACCTAAGATCTATTGTCTCACCTCGTTAGTTTTACGCTGAACCCATATCTTGAGCTTAAAATATGAAATATAGGTATCTTAAGGAAAGATGGATGTCTGACCTGTGACAGAGAGCTAGAAGGTACACCCCAATAGTCTGAAAGAGGTAGAAGAAGAATCCCTAGACCCAAGGGAGGCCCATTATCCATGCGAATGGAAACACTAGCTGCTTCACCCTCAAAACAAAGTCTCTACCTGTGTCATAGGCAGGATGCTAACAATATGCCTCGACATCCTAGTATCAGTACATCAGTACCCAGGTTACAGAAAGGGTTCCCGGAAGAAATCATTTTGATGCCTTTTGTAGTACAGCAAGAAAATGGCTCGAGATTGGAGGCACAGATGATTTAAAGTCAGGATACACAGTATTAACATTAGTCATAAATTTATATTTCAATATTCAGGCCAATGTATTAGCAATCAACAAGATGTGGCTCACACACGTATAAGAACACTTTTAATGATGAATTTTATTCAAGCTTATTTCATTACTTTTTTCTTGGTAGTGTGAACYGTGAATTAAGTTGAATACAAAAGGTTTTCACTGCACTGAATTACCTGTTTCACCTTGAAAAGCCACACAAAATGAAGCTCTTAAAGCCTTTTGAAAATGACCTTTTTCCTCAGCAATGATTTATCTTTCCCCTCGAAAATCCCTTTTACAAAAGGGAGTATGATTAAAGGAAGCCAAGCAGCACAAACACTCAGTGAAGATCCTGCTTATCTGGAACTCACTTGACAATGTATGTTTTTGGGGTCGGGAATGCTGCAGGTTCAAGGGATAATTCTGCCTTTCAAGCACTTCAATTTATTTCATGCCTGAGCACTGTCATTGTACGCAGACAAGATGAAACGCATCGTTGTGTAAAGAAATTGAAATGAAATCCTACTTGACCCAGCAGGATGGGGCATTATGTTTGACTCAGTAGTGATTCCTGGAATAATATCTAATTCCAGGAGGAAAATTTCTTGATATGGCCACCTGCTGTGAGTGTCTTTGTCCAGGGATCACAAGTTGTTCTGGGTGACTGGGCTCAGGACATGCCTAGAAGAAAGCAGCCAGCTTCCTGCTGGCATTTAGATCTCTTCATTTTCTGTACACTCACTATTCAGTGGGAACGAGTGAATGAAGAGAAGGGGAAAACTGAAACACTTCCACAGGAAGACACATGCTCCAGCAGAAATGAGAGCTAAAACCCATTTGACCCCATTTTCTCATGCAGGTTTATCRAGGGGTAGGGGGGTGAGAGGAATATAAAATTAAGAGTCATTTTTTTTCTTTACAGGCAAGTTTAATCTTTTGGTTCACACACGCCCGTCGCTGGCATGTCAATCCACATTCAGTCCCTGTGAAGTGTTTACTTTGAAAAGGCTGTGCACCACCAGATTAAATAAAATAGGAGCACTCCGTGTCTCACAAGAGGGAATCGTGCAGACAGCTTTATTACTTCTGTCAGAGAACAAAGGGTTTTCCCAGCAGGAAGGGGATTATTAGGCCAGCAGCAAATAAACGGAATGCAAGACGTCAAAACTTCAAATATGACTAACAGGGAGAGGGGAAGAGTGAAGAATCCTTAATTGATTTTTCTGCTGCAACAATACAAAGAATAAAATTATTCAGGTGATACCACCTAGACAATGTCAGTGTTATGGCATAATCCAATTTTGATGCAAATTTCTGTAATTACCGCTGATAGAATTACTCCAAAAGTTGATAATTACTTTTTTTTTTCTTTTAAACAATCCARCTGTAGAGTATCATAATGTCTTTCTGTATGTCAGAAACAACATTTATTTGTTCCAGGAAAAGAAGACTAACCTTCTTTTTCATTCCATACTGGCTTAAAATTTCTGAAAAGTTCATTTCCTTTAACAGAAGACAAGGCCTTTATTTATTGAGTTGACTAAATGATGATTCTGCCATACAGATGGGTACTGCATACACATGTATTTTTCTGCAATCTTTTTTTTTTTTTTTTTTTTTTTTTTTGGCTGTCTTTAACTTGTCCCCAATGAATATCCTCATTTCCCTTCATTTTCTTTACTAGTAAATGTCATTTTTTCCTAGTTTCATTGATTAGAGATAAAGTTGAGGAGTTTTCATCCATTTATTTGTTCTGAGCTACCATTTTGCTGCAAATGGATTGGTAGCTTTATACAGTGCAGCTGAGAGGTCTGGTTGCACAGAAACTATCTGTACTCTGACATGGGTGAGTTTCTGAATATCCTGGAAACTGTAGCAAGTTATACCTTGTAACTGAGAGATTGGAAGCATCACTTATGCAATCTTCCTATATGTATCTGGTCCAAGAACAGAAAAGGTGGACATTCTCTCTGGCAGCATCCTGCCTCCTTTTCTTACAGAAATTAAAGCAGTTCATGGATGAAAACACATTTGTAATTAAGCTACACAGAGAGAGAGAGAGAGAAAGAACAAGAGAGAGACAGAAATATCGGCAGCAAATATTTACTTTCTCATCACAACCAGTTCTGTCTTCTGTTATATCTTTACAATAAAACCAATGGGAGTGCATTGGCCTAAACTGAGGCCTGAATTTACCCTTTGATGGTTCAACTGCAAATAGGAAGCAGTGAAAAAGTGCATGTGCTGCAGTGTGTTATTTAGCTGCTGCACACCTCCTTTGCCTTGTGCCATACTAATGTTCACATTTTAAGGCTCTGTGTTGCAAAACTTTATTTTACAGAATCCTGTGAAGTTAAGAACCCCAAATTTAATAAGACAGAGGATAGGTTTTAAAGTATTAATTTTTTAAAAATACCAAGAACAGTTAAGAGTCATGAATGTTTTAGGTCATGAAGTAATCCTAGTACCTATAATGAAAAGAATTCATCACACTAAGGCATGTCAATATATATTAAAAGAAAAACAATTTCACTCACAGGCAGTATATCCAATGTTTAGGACCAAATCCTGTTCCCATTYAGGTCAGTGAAAGTTTTGCTATCAACTTAATGGCAGCAGGAACAAAATCCTTCAGGCCAAATTTTCAGTGCCAGCTTCCCTTGCTTTATGGCACAGTTTGGSACTGGCAATAAATTGTATCTTGATTATGTGCACCTGCAATTAATAATCAGCACAATAAYAGAGGCCGGGTTATAACCCCTCTTCAAATCCAGCTTTCAGTGTGCTACTAAAATACAACTGGTCATAACAACAGACATTTCTTCTCAYGTAAGCCATCTTTCAGCCCTAAATAAACCTAAAAAGGTTTATATTTGACCCATGAGAATCCACATGACACTGTGACATGATATGYAGCACTGTGAATGTTTTAGGTGTAAAGGGAATAATCCCTTGAGCTGCTGATTTACCAACTGAAAAGAGCAGCTTTGCTATTTAATCACCCTGATATCTAATGGAACAAATATAGTGTCAATGTTCTCTAACTAGTTATATATATATATACATTTTTTTATACAAAAGGACCAAGTTAATTTTAGTAGTGTTAAGGTGGCTATGGAACAATTTATTTGTATTTTCATGGAGTCTAGAGAACTAATCAAAATGTAGACCTCTGTATTTTCAGTAGAAAACCTATTTAAAGATAGCTTACCTATTCTTAATGCCTTGTTCTTAATGTCTATTATGACACCATGTTGGCATATATGCAGTGGATTGAATGGKAAGAAGAAGGGTGTGATACTATATCTTGTCTGTGATTGCATTTGTGTTAGAAGATCATATTCCCATTGATTTCTGATGTCCTACAGGCAAAAAAGATTTTGAGGAAAGAAGGAAAATTATTATGGTTCAGTTCAGGTCTACTATTCGAAATGTATTCCGTACATTTAAGTACCTTGAAGTAACTGAAAATGGAAAAAAAAAAAAAAAAAGTCAGAAAAAATTGCAAGTCTTCTGTCAAGTCTAGAAATTCTATCTGTTTTCTGTTTGACTGTATCTRTAGGAGATTTGAAAAGCTGAACCTGAAATTAGAGAAATGATACGAAAATAGGACATCCATTCATGCCTAGCCAAGTGGATGAGAAAGGAGAAAGCTAGCCATTAGCAGGAAAATTGAGGGGAGTTCAGAGAGGAGTTGCAATTTCTTGAATTATTTTTTCTGCATGAATATATATGATGGGAAGGCATAATCTTTCACTGCCAGCAATGACAGTGGGCAATAACAAAACAGCGATCAGAAACAAAAATCTAAAGGAGGAAGGAGCTGGAGTGGGAGCTTCATTTTACATAGAAATAAACGGTACAAGTAGATTTAGTTTGTAAAGCCAGACTGTAGCTTCCACATGCATGAACTGAACTTTTGCTTTGGACACTTCTCTAACAAACAGATGGCTTCAGTAAATTACTTTCTACTTTAAAGTCCAAATAATAAAGTAAGAAAGAAAGGAAGTTTATCTCTCATACTCACACACACTGTTAACACTGGGTGACAGASAATGCTTTTACATTCTTGCTCGAAGAAAGAGCACTGTGGATATAACTTTGTGAAGGCAGCAATCTTTGAGTAATAAACACCAAAAACTATGAGATTACTTTCTCTTAATTTAACTAAAATTAATTTTTGAGGGAATAAAAATTTCTTGATAAGCAGGTGTCCTGAAAAGGAGAGGTGCTTCATGCCATTTTGTGAGCACCTCTTGTTGCACAGCAGCATATGTATAATAATAAAATATATTATGTCAAAAAAAAGAAAAAAAACAACTCAAATCACACAGCTTTCTTTTTTAGCATTAAGTTGACCTACAGTTTCAGATATGAATACTGGCAGAGTGACAACTATCTATAAACAGAACTTGTCTCYTGTTTGAAGTAGACAAGTCTTCCTAGGGTACACTGGCAGATACAGAAGTATTGTATTTTTTTCTTTTTTTCTTTTTTTTTTTCTGTGAAAAGCAGGGTGAAGAATTCATAATCCTTAAGCAATAGTGGTACCTGACTTTAAAAAATTCAGAGGCTCAGTTCACCTAAGCATCCAAAATGCAGATATGAATTCCCTCACAAAGCAAATGTTCTGCATGTTATTAGAACCTGGTCCAGGGAGCTTGAGAAACCCATTGTCCTACAACGTACACTGGGAGTTTTTGACAGTTTATATGATCAATCACCTAGACTTAAAGTTTCCTAGGGGAAGAAAAAATCATACCTTTAATTTTGGCTGTACATCTCGATGTATATCTTTGGTGCTATAAGAAGATAATTAATAAATACATCCCAGGTCTTCCCAGGTTAGTCATGCTTCAAATTACAGAGTATGATTCAGAAACCCTGGAGTGCTTCAGATTTGAATGATTCCAGGGCTTCAGAGATGTGCCTTGTACTTTGAAGCTAGATTAAAAAAAGAAAAGCTTAAAACAGCTGGAAATTTGAAAGGCATTGCAGCAAAACCTAGCAAAAATGCTCACAGGCCTGCTTCAGTATGAGTGGTGTTAGGTATTGAGGTTCAGGTGGCAAGAAGAAAAGATACGGTCTGTTCTGAGGACAGCTGAATGAGTGTAATATTAAATATTTCAACTGTAAAGGGAATAAAGGGAAGATGAACCCTGGGGACTTCTCCCAGTTTTCTCGATACGGCTGCTGCTGTTCCCCGTTTCCAGGTCCTGCCAGCAGCAGGGCTGAGCTTATGTTCTGAAGCTGCAGGCACACATGCACACAGTACAAACCCAGCTGGCCACACAGACGAGCACAAACAGGCGAGCAAGGCCTTTACTGGCACCCACATTAACACCARCAGCACTCATGTAAATGTGGACAACACAGACAACCCCACGCTGTTACTCTTGGTTGATCAGGCTGGAAGTTCCCTAGTAGGAACATGCACACACTCTCAATATCTTGATTCACAGGCACTCACGTCTGCAGTCGCTGGGACCCTAGATCAGACCTTAAGACCATGCACAGACCATGTCCAGACCTTGGGCCATTTTTATTCAGTTTCCAGCTCTGAACTTCAGTCTTTCCAGTTTATGGTCTCCTTCTCTTCCTACTTACCAGTTAGTCCAGCAAAAAAAATTCACTAGCAAATCACACACACACACACACACACACACACRCACRCACGCACGCACACAGAGTGTTAAACAGAAATCTAGGACTAGAGTTTAATAAGAGGAGACAGTAGTTTGCAGCAATCAGTTGCTGGGCTTGACCAGGGAATACACTGACACACTGTTTGCGCATGACCAGCCCATTTTGTCTCCYCTTCTCTCCATTTTCCCATGCTTGTTCCTGAATAATTCACCTTAATCTCTCCCTTTCTCCAGCTTTGGTCCTCTCCCTAAAAATCTACTAAGAAGTTTTGCACATCTCTATACTCCCTGTGCAATATACCATAATAAATTGATTTTTCTTAGAACACCTATGATAATCTTTGTTTCATTTCTTCTTATCAGTAACAAGGTTCTGGTCAAACTTCTTCAAGGTTATGCTTCAGTGGTTCCTACAATGGCCCAAAAGTCAGTGACTGGTCTTTCTGGTCTGTCTCCTTCCTTTACTGCTTTTCCAATTTGGGGATCTGAGGGTTTAATTTACTACTTTCTTGTCTCTCATCTTTCTCTTTATCCTTACATTTCAGATATCTTCAGAAGTCRTCAAAATATCATGTTTAATTCTATTTGTGCCCAAATTGTTTGTGTCTCCTAGTTAGCAACATCAATAATCAGTTCTTAGAGCTAAATGTTGTCCTTACACATAGAAGAGGAGAAACTCCCCCATGTTGATAGGCAAGGAGAACTTGGCCTGGCTTCAGGCTCTCTCCCAAACTTCTTTTTTGTCTTGGTAGAAGGCTTTCCCATGGACCTCAAGCTACATACTAGTTCTCCTTCTGCTTCTGATGAGTAGGCTGAATCCTGCACCCTTCCTAAACAAAGCAGTGCAAAATCAAAGATGTGGTTTGCATATTTTCTTATTGTCAAGTAATCTAACAACAGTGTGATATAAAACTCAACATAATCCTCCCCAAAATAACCATCTAAGACACTCTCTGTTTTTGTTTCAACAGTTTAACAGCAAGTAATTTCRTTATTCTAACCTGCTTTTATATTTCAGTTAAAACTAGGTGGGTTTATCTGCCAATGTGACTCAGAAGAAATCTGGAATGGAATTATAATATTTAATTTTAAAATTACTGGACTAAAAACACCTGAATTGGTATGCAGTGTCCTAGAACTATTCAAATTTTTCTTCTTCATTTCCTCTCCGCAGAGGAACTGTGTCTCCTCCTATCCACTTCATRCAAATCTCTCTGAATTTGCAGAGGAAAAGTACAGAATCTGTCCACCATTTTCACTTTTGAGGGTTTTCATGCACTTCTGATACTGTAAAATTATGACTGAAGGGCAAATGAGAACTAGCTGTTTATAATTAACACTCCTCCCATGATTATAATTATTTCTACTCATCAGCTGCTGATGTATGCRGGTAATATATCACAGAAGGCTAGCAAGTGCAACTTGAAAATCAATGARATGGGTGGATTTTAACATGACTAACTCGAAGGACTTAAGACGGTTACGCTAAGGAGTAGTCCTTAGTCTTTAAGAATTCGTAGTTCAAAGACCTGCAATCGTTTTCACCATTATTCTAGAAGTCAGACACATTCACTGTTTAATTTTTCATTATGTTTCTTTCCCTAAAAGTGATGCACAACATTTTTTGACACAGCCTGCTTATTTTAAAAATCTCCTGGTGGAATAAAACATGCAATAATAGTTTGATTTGCCTGCCCTGGTATTGCTATGTTCCTTCAAATTTTTCTTTAAATGCTTTTATTTATTTTTCAATTACCTGGRAGAGCTGAATATTCCAAAGTCACGTTATTGCCACAGATCAGAATTCACTGCATATTCCAGGTAATAGAATTCCAGAGGTCAATATATATAGTCTCAGTGTATCCAAAATCACTTTTCTTGAAGCATATTTTCAATTTCTGAGCAAAGAGTAGTATCTTTACTAAGATGCATAAATCTATCTTGTGCTATGCTATCTATATATGAATATGTCAATATTTCTTTTCTAAATCATGCTCTTTCATCTTTTTAGAGATCCTAGGTTGATATTATAACCGGAGGGAGGGAAGGGGAGAGGAGAGAAGAGGAAAGGGGAATCAAATTATTGCAGATATAGCTGGTCGTTAATACATTTTACCAATTGTAGCTCATAGTGTTGGAGTGCACAGTCCATGAGAGAAGTTTTGGACAAAAAGTTGCCCAGGTTTAATCACAGAACTAAGAGTAGGATCATCCCTGTGCATAAGCCTGGAAGAAACAAAACAGAAATGTGTTCAGCATTTTAACTAGCCTTCATACTTGACGTGGAGCGTGTGTGCATGCAAACTTTGAGAAGATCCTTTTGGAGTTATAGTAAAATGTCTCAGGAGGTGTTTGTTCTCATGATGATGATTAGATTTTAATTAGCATAAGAACAGTCAAATTCTCAGAGCCTCARTTACTTACCGGCTTGGACACTAGATGTTATTCATATCAACAAGATATGACTGGAAAACTGTATCCACACTACAATTAAAAATAGCACTTTTAAAATCAACAAACTTTTATAACAGTCTCAGAGGATCTAGAAGAACTTTACAAAGTATTGCTAGATAGAGGAACCTCCAAAATGCCAGCAACTGACAGAAATTTCTGCGCATATGCTGCAGAAATGCTTTAAAGGGTTAACTGTTTACCTCTATAAAGTGCAATCAGTAGTATACCTGCTATATGACAAGATTATGCCCCAGAATACAAGGACTAARAATCACTGCAATTACAGCATATAGTGCTCTATTTAGTATATTTTCCCCCCCAAAAAAGTCTCTTCAATGGTTTAATAACTTTGTATATGCCTGTTTTCAATGCAGGCAGATGGATTGTTATATAATCACAGCCTAATTTAGGATTCCTTTGGAAAGGATGTGTTAAGGTCATCTAGTTCAGTCCCCAGTTCAAAGTAGGGTCTACTACAGCAGTCCTGCTCAGGACTGTGTCCAATAGAGTTTTGAATATCTCCAAGGAYGAAGATTGCACAACATTTCTGGGAAGCCTGATTCAAATCCTAATCACCTTCATAGTGATTTTTTTTCCTAATACCTGATCAGACTATCTCGGCTGCCATTTTTCTCCATCTCTTACCCTGTCACTGTGYATTGCTATGCACCTCTGAGAAAAGGCTGGCTCTATCTTGTCTATATCCATCCATGAAGTAGTGGAAACAACAACAGGTCTGTCTTCAGCCTTCCTTTCTTAAGATTCCATCCCAAATGCAGGACTCCAGCCTGTTAAGGCCCCTCTGAATTTCAGCCTTGTCCCCCAGTACAGTGTCTGCTCTCTCCAGCTTGGTACTCTGGGCAAACCTATTGAGAGCATGTTCTGCCACCTCATCAAGGTTCTTAATAAAGGCACCAAATAGTATTGGCCTTGATGTTTGTTTTTAAGGACGGCACAAATAATCAGCTGGCTTTGTGCTATTGATCACAAATTTTGATCCTGGTAGTCCACTGTATAGTCCTCTTACGCAGTCCTTATCTCACCAATTTGGCTGTAAGAATATTATGGGAGACCATACTGAGGACAAGGTATAAAATGTGCACCCTTCTCCCTTTACCCACTGGGCCTGTCCTCTCACTACAGAAGGCAATCGTATTAGTCAGGCTCAATTTGCTCTGGACAAATTCATTCTGGATGTTCCAAGATATTTTCCTGTGCTTCGTGTACTTGTAAATGACTTCCAGAAAAATTCACTCCATGATCTTCTTAGGGACTGTGGTGAGGCTAAAGATCTCCCAATCCTGGTACTTGGCCTTATTGAAGATAGGTGATGATTGTCAGTCATCTTTGTATCATTTTWTAGTTCCACTCTAGGTATAAGTAGGTACAGAGAATTATTTTCATGGATCTGTTTGGAAGTTTACCATCCTGTTTATTGCTGCATAAAAACTGATCTCTCTGCCATGTGACGCAGTAGGTTATGCTGGCCTTAGGCATTGTGAATGAAATTCACCTCATCTAACTTTTAGGTGCTTACAATGCATGCTTTGCATCTGAGRTAGTACAGTGTAGAGCTTCTACATCTAAACCCTGTTTTTGAGTCAGTGGAAAGACATGGGAACTTCTAATGTGTARCTCATCTTGTCCTAGGGTAGACATCGAAAATAGGTCAGATGAATCACATTCTAAAATTTTTACTACTTTCTGCTGGCTATAAAGAGAGGATGGTTTACTAGAAGGTTGAAGATGTCCACAATACCCTGAGAGAAAGAGTGAGATCTAAACACCTCACAGAAGATGTGTCACATGCAGAGGGCTCACTTCATCTGATACATACTTGATCATCATTGGAGTTCATCATCATCATATAGCAGTTGCCTATTTATATAGCAGAAATTATTTGGACTAGAAAGCAAATGAGACTATCATTTGCAACTGAAACCTAAGGAGAAATTAACTATGAAGAATTCATTTTCAAGTTTCATTTTGACCACAAGATCAGTATTATCTTTATTATTCTTATGCAAATTGCCAGAACATAAAATGACAGCAAGTGTACAAGATGTCACTTCTCTATATGCAGCAGTATTTTCAGAAACATCTAACTGTACTATTATACATCTAACTGTATTACAGCTTCAGCTGCCTGAAAATTTGCATCTTTGTAGAGCATTGGACTGTGATATGGAGGCATGCCTTAAGAGTTTTAAAAAGATATGTCTGAATGACTTTCAAAGATACTTGTGTTTCTAAGTCACACAAATGTTTTTGAATATACCGTCATCATCTATAAAAAGCAGTGGTTCTAGCAGTGATGTTCTCAAGTATCATCCTGAGGCATGTGGCAAGTTCACACTCGAAGAGAAAAATACCTCTTTGATGAATAATACATTCTTTTCTCTATACCAGCATATTAGAGGCTCCTTGGAGATTCCGGTGGCCCTATTCACTTTAACTTACTGGAGTTGCTGCTAAGAACATATTACACATAGTTTATAATAACTATTTGTGGTATATATAAACATATATATATATATATATATATATATATATATATATATATTTACACACACACAGAGTGGAAAGTTTATCAAATACTAAATAGTAATCCAAAACAAGCTTCCAATTACTACGGAGAAAAGAATTAACACTGAAAGATCACCTGAGGGACTTTAAGTGACTCATGAATTTTTACCATYTGATGCATAATGTGACCTCTGTTAAGTAAAAGTTTCTACAATATTTATTTGTATATATGTATACAATAATTTAATTACTCAGGAAAAATAATCTTCTATTAAGAAGGAAGCACCTATAATGTAAGGGGAAGGAAAAAAGCAAACAAACAAATTTACTTTAAGGAATATACTTAAAACAAAATAAAAATGAATACAAAACAGAGTTCAGATTAAAGCTAAAAGACACAATAATATTTTAATAAATGCATAATTAAATCATCAAGACACTTAACTCTCAACCTGTAGTGATCATACAGTAGCAGTACATTTCAAATTTTAGGTTGTTATTTGTGCTCCAGCTAAGCTTAAACTGATTTTAAGACAAATTAGATTCTTTTTTTCATGTCATAGTGTCATTCTATAAAGTAGAAGAGAGACTAAGAACAAGAATATAATTCAGATGAGCAAAAAAACTGCATATCAGGCAAGGAACTGAACAGGAGAGGAAGACCTGAGACAAACCACTTAGCATGCAGGAAGACAAACAGGGGAGCTGTCCAGAGCAGAAGCTGAGGAACTTCATGCAGTGTAAGAGATGAAATGGAGCTTCCCTGCAGCAAATTCTGGAAAATTAATTGCAGAGTAGACTGTCTCTTTTCAGCAGGATATTATCTAATTGCCTCTGATAGAGGAAAATCACTAGGCTTGACACAATACATAAGGCTGTGGAGTTCTAACTTTCTGTAGGACAACTTCCAGTAACCAAAATTGGCTAGATTTTTATAAGTTTTGCTTGAAATATTTGTCACAGCTACTTAAATTATCATGACATTGTTTTTCAATCTTTTTTCTATCTGGAATTCTCTAAAATATTTCCAAAGTAAACTCAAATCTCTTTAGAGGTTTTATACTTGTGAGTTGTGCAACTTATATGAATTCACATTTCTTAATCATTTTGGATAGATTCCTTCAGAGCAGTTAATAGATCGTTAAGTGTCCTTGCTCTACAAACCAAGAATAATTCCTCAGGTAACTGTGTTCCTTTTCTACTTACAATTTTCAAATTGTTATGCCACCTAATTAAATTGTTATGTCATCTGTAGGAATGTCTATTTACACTGTTCAGGAACAATGAAGCCTGATGCAGAAGCATCCCGATTCCTTGTCACTGAACACTAACTCCATGAGGAGCTCTAACTAATTGACCCAAAGTGATATATMCCCAAAGTCCAGTGCAACTCAAGTTGAAGATGTACCTTAGTGTTATGATTAAATTTGTTCCATTGCAAGTTTGCATTGCATTCCTARGAAGTAAATAACAGAAAGAAAATGATATAATCTGATGGTTAACAGCGCTAATGAAAAGAAAATGTTCAAAAGGATCGATCCYACCTGCTGAAAATCACTTCTCACTCTTTGGTGTACTGCCACAGTTAAGATGAGAATTAGCAAAAGTGAAAGGGGGCTGATGTCAGCAGTTTTCTATGGGGACTTTTGGAATCAGTCTCCACCTGTACTGAATTAGGCCAGATGTATAGACATTGAGGACACATTGCACATGCCATTTTCCCCAATGCATTTAAAATTAGGTTACCAAGAGGGAGGAGAGATGTGAATTTTCAAATAGCACRACTCTGTTGATGGATTGTATTAAATTCTACTGCCTCGCTTGTTGTCATTTTTTTTAATAGATAAGAGCACTAAGAATACCTAGCCAACACTTTAAAGCRTTTGTATAAAACATAATGAATAAATTAAATACCTCAGGGTACATCTTCAAACTTTCAATGTCTTGATATAGGATCATACTACCAGAAAGCAAATGGTGACATGAGAACACTTTTAGGAACAGTGAGTAGATAGAGAAGAAAAAAAAAAGAAATAAAAAAGGAAAAGAAGAAAAAGAGAATAAGCACTGATAATACTTATATCTTCAGCCTAGGATGTGTAGTTTAAAAAAAAAAAAGTCATTATGGTTTTCCAAAGAATTAATGTTAATATCCCCCTATTATCTCTGCAGTGAATGTCATTCTATGATGTTTTTGCTGAAAAAGTATGTGATATGTGCTCAAAAGTCTGTTTGGCTGTTGAGTTCAAATGTTCTGACTTGTCACTTTTGGCTTTTTGCAGAAAATAATCAGTAGAGTAGAGTGAATATTAAATACATCCAAATTATTTAAGGTGCGACTGTGGAGAAAAGGATTGATAAAGATAGAAATTATGTGAACTAGGAAAGAAAAGCCTCTCTTCATAAAGCTGTGCAAGATGTAATGTGCTAATAAAAAAATTTGCAGATCTGATTATAGATAAGTCGAGCAAAGAGGAAAATGGACATGAGAGTGAGCTGGGCACAGAACATTAGGTAGGTGTTGCCTTGTGGATATAGAAGACAATTACATATTCTTCTGATCRCTTTATGTTCCTATATTTCAAATCAACTTACTGCAGCTGATGACTTTCAAATTTAGAAAATAACTCATTGTCTAAAACAATTTCAATAAATATTTRTAGTTTTATTTGAAGCAATTCACCCCGATAATGTGGAACATAGTAGTGGGAAATTTCTTTTTCCCTTCTAACACATGAATTGTGTTTCCAATCAATTTAGTTTTAAGGGAGAAAAAAAGAAAAAAAGAAAAGGATCACAGTTACAAACTGGGGTGAATTTAAGACATGTTAGGAAGCTCTCTGGTTTTCTTTTGGAAGCTTTGCTTGTTTATTTTTAATTCAACTATCTTTACAGAGAAGCAAAATGTTCAGTTACTTTGTTACTTACTTCTTTGAATTTCCTAAGGTTCCTAGAACTGCTTTAGTTTGGTGATGCTGACTGTGTACGTATTGGCTACAGCTGGTCATATAACAATGTGTGGTGTAAAGCGATCCAGAATTGCAGTGGGTGTTGCACTTTGTCACCAACTTAAGGAGGATGACTTTGTAAAAGAGATGTCTCATAGTGTTATTCACTGCAGACAGCTGGAAGTTTCACATTTGCCCAAGGCAGACAGTAAACCATTAGTTCWGTACATCCTGAACTATTTGTTTAAATTAAATATGTAATAAAAAAGAAAAAGGAGAGAGYAGAGGACCAAATAGAATTTGAAGTGGGTTTTTTTTTTTTTCAGTTTTTGTTTTGTTTTGTTTTGTTTTCACAAACAGTCACAGCTTTGTACACAGACTCAGGAGAATACTRTGTAGGGAAATACAGAAACAGGAAGGATGATTCTAACACTGCTTTGTACAGCTGAATTCAATAGCATTTCAGATTCAGACACRAATTTAAGGTGGCTGTAAATGCAAATGTAAAACATGTAAAATGCAATCAGTTAATGTTTGATTCAATAAAAAAAATATCAATCAGACTTCTGCAAGGCCATAGAATTCCTTTACAACACAATTTGTCGGTGCTTGTATGGCCCTAAGCATCAGACAAGACTGACATTTTTTCATTTACAAAATAATTCTGGTTATTAGGAGTATATTTCCTGGTATACATCAAATTTATTTTTTCTATGTTTCAAGTCTTTAAGCATCTGATGACAAAGATATTCTGAATTCCCACCCCCTAGAAGCCAACTACCAGTCTTCCCACTTTAGAACCAAAGGTCTCTTGCCTGAGGCTGCTGAGAGCTACATCATGAAAGACAGGTGAAATGCAGAAAGAAAAACAYAGTCCCCACCTTTCTCATTCTCCCCACTATGGAGCTAAAGCTTCTCACTGCAGGCATTGCCTTTATGGCATAGTTACTAAACACAGGGGTATGGAAGTTGATCATCAAAACAGATTTCCTGTGAAGCAAGAGAGAAGTGCATGTAAGCAGCACACCAGAAGATAATATGTGACCATGGAGTTTAAAAAGAGAGAAATTTAACATAAATCTGAGCCAAGGCACTGTAGCAAAATTTGTCTAGGTATTCAGATCCAAACTGTGCAAATAATATCCCTCTGGAGTCACAGGTGTGGAAATTGCATGCCATTTCTGCACTATGGGAAATAATTGGATTATTATAGTATAGCCTGTGCATATCAGCTGCTGTTTTTATTCTTTTACTGGAACTTCAGATCAGTGTTATGGAAGATTGGCAAAWGGAATTAAAAGAAAACTAACATCACTTTATCATGTGATGTAAATCATTATGCTTTATCAGCTAACGTAATGTAGTCATATTTACAGAAATTTTATCCAATATATATTTGTTGTTATTTTCTTTATTTAATGATATATTTATTTACTAAATAAATGAACATATGAATACTCACACACCCAATTAAATTTAATTATATAATTATTGTCATTAGCAATTTGAGACTATGCTGCATTTCCTCCTCCCCCCCMAAAAAAACGATATTTACTGATAATAATTTCTAACTTGCTTAGACAATTATCTATAAAGAGCTGGTTGTAATCAATAAGGGAGACAGCAAGAAAGTATAAAATGTTTCAGGCTACCTAAAAAATTCTGTTGCATYGTCCACATTAGTTTGATGAATGAACCGAAATTTTATGTACTTAATCTGTTGGAATGTACATTTTGTTTCTTATATGAAAAGAGAATGGCTAAACTACTGTTCAACCACGCATAGCAGAGTAATACAAAATGAGAAATAAACTCTAATAGCAAGCCAGGTCTCACCCATTCTGTGTGAATGCCCTAACTACTAACTATGTGCTGTCTTTTGCCTAAAGAACATTCAGATAAAGTGAGACACTGTAGACGGAAATGATAAAGGGGTTACCAGACTGTAGATATCCTTCATTTGRAATATTCTTCTGGAAAATAGGAAATGCAACTTCTTATGCCCATTAGGCAGAGGAGAGAATGCATCTCAACACATCTCCTATGTCTCCCTAGGACATGTTCTAATCATTGAACTTTTCATTACATATACATGCTCTGGCTGGAAAAGATGGATATAGGAATGCCTAACAGGGGAATATGTGGGAGAGAGAACATGTAGCCACTTATACCTATCAAGAAGCATTCCCCAAAGCAGATATTTTGTGGTTTAAGGGATTTTACTGAGAGAAACAAAACAAACAAAAATTAAAGAAACTGAGCATCTACAGGGATTATATGTCACCAAGGCTCATGGGTTGCTTAAGCAACCTAAACCATTTAATAAAGTCTTTTAAAGATCTACACTTCTCCRTGCCTATATGACCCATTAGGAAGAATATGAGGACAAATTCATATGGGATCAGGGAGCAATCCAGGTTTCATACCATTGCTTCTCTGACCCACAGCCAGAGGGGGAGTATGCCCTCAATATTCTTGTGGAAACATCCCTAAGTGTTAAGGGAAAGTGCCGGATGAGTATCCAAGCTATCCGAGACTAAATCTTGTGTTCGTCCTCAGAGCAGGTATCTTTCTGAGAACTCTTCCATTCCAGTTGCTTACAGGGCAGAAGTGTAGGGCTCAGGCTTCCGAGAAAACACTTCCTTTGAAGAGTCTGAAAACTACTTTTCTGATGTTGTAAAGGGTACAGCCTGTTATGTCCTTTGGTGGCTGGCTAGTAATGAGAAATCTGAAATGGAGCTTGTAATTTAAATGACCTTTTAATAAATAATAGTAACAATAATAATAATAATAATAAAGATAGGTTAAAATATKGGAGGCTAGAGCTTTAAAGGGAGTGAAAGGGCTTTGTTTTTACTGTCAGCTTGCTAAGATAACTCCTTCTATAAACTACTAATCTGAATCAGAAAGTACCAACAGGTGTTACCATTCARCACAGACGTCTTAAGGAGCCTGTCCCCATACAGAGGACAATAAAGCTGCCACAACAATAAATATCACATCTGGTGCACAGAGGGGGAGTAAAATTTCCTACTTCAGTCAAGTTCTTTTATATTTCATGTGGAATGTAGTCAATGGCAAAACTGTAACTAAAGTCTGTTGTATATTCTCCTAAAAAGTATCACTTCATGTTACACATTAAAAGAAGCATAGGCAAGCTACACTATTTTTCTAACCTTGACTTAAAATTAAGTGTCAAGAACTTTCTCAGTCGTAGAAACCACTTTCTCACTCACAGGAGCCAGCCAAATCAGGATAATAACACTAATAGGGAAAGTATGAYGAGAAATCAAGACTGAATTCAGAGGGCATATGAACAAAGTATAACTGTGTAGGTAGAAAATGGGTCATGCTTGGCAAACACAGAGCAAGTTTCTATCAGATTATATCTGATGAGTGTTTAAGCCGAAAGTCACTTCTCCCCTTTCAAACTAAATAGGTAATACATCTCTAAAATAGCAAACAGGTAGAATTTAGATACCTCARTCCTGAGCTACAATTCTAAAAACATCTGTTCAGCTGTTGCCTAAGCTCTCCTAATCGATGTAGAATGGACCTTAAATTTCCTAAGTGGCTGGATGCTTTATTTATGTATCTCAGTTATGACAGAGTTGAGCAACTGAGCATGTGTCTCTAGATCTACAAAGACAGCCATCCAATCTCCTTGTCATCCAATAGGCTTAATAGGTAGTTGTTATTCACAGCATGCTTTGAATGATCCCCAAAGACTCAGCACACAATTTGGCAATTTTTTTTTAACTAGAAAGACCAAAATATATTTTTCTTCCTCAAATATATATATATATATATGTAAACACTATATGTATATTCTAATAGTTCTAAACACTGATAAAGAGGATATTTTGGAGGTGACATTTTTAATTCATCATGTTAAAGCTGTATCATTAGGCAGAAGTGATTTCAGTGATGAGAGAATGAAGAGAATGAAGAGAGGAAACATGAAACTTTTCAGATGGAAAGACCAAAGTTTCTGTTTCTTCTCTCAAGGCCATTTCTGAGTTTTRTCTATATGGAGACAGTCCCAAAAGTAAGGACCTGTGGTCTCTTGACCCACTGTCAGGGATGGACCTGCTCAGGAAGTAAGAGAGTCAACAGTTCTCGGGGTTTTGGCCCAAATAATCTTGATTTTTTTTAATACAAAATCTKAACATCAAGAAGAGTTTGAATGTCCTGAAAAAACTTCCATACTAGTCTCTTTATGCTACTCTCCGGTAAGAAAAGAGATGCGAGTTTGAACTTATTCAACTGGAAAAGGGATATGGATTCCCACTCTCTGAATTATTGTCTTTATTGTCTGGCCTCTTTTGTATATATATGTATGCATGTATGTATGTATATAAAGCTTCATTTCAGCATCCGATGTTTTAAAACAACTTGGTAGGCTGGAGGTGGTGGTGGGGATGAACTGGTTTTAAAGCATATGATAAGTTCCTATTGACATTGAAAGGTATCAATATCTTTAGCAATCAGTGCCTACCAGTATTGAAACTGATATTGGAACWGATATGTACAGATAGATGCCTATTGAGATTGAAAAGGTATTGGTGCCATTGATAGGTATTGATCAAGTGTAGCTGAGAATACTTTTTTACATAAACTACTCAGGAGAAAAGAAATTTAAGACTCTGTAGTTAATGAGACAACTACTGRCAACTATCTGATGAAAAATATCATAGAGCTATTTTAAAATCCTATGAGATCCTAGACATCTCACACAGACCCATTAGTAAGGTCAAATACCAAAGCGTTCACTGATTAAAAAAAAAAAAAGAAAGAAGAAGAGTGGTGCTAAAAAGTCTTTAAAATCTTTGGTTAAATCCAGCCCTTAAAGAACAGGTAATCAAATGGAAATTTTGAAAAGTAAATTACAGTATATGATAAAAGAAGTTGTCTGTGCATATGAGAGAGCTGAATCCAGTCCAATGGTGTCAAATATGACAAAATTTTAAAAAAAGAAGAAAAAAAGYATAGGTGTGGGACAAATCAAAGTTTCTTACTAACCAATAGACTTTCAATTTACTACTTAACTTGGCTTAATAGAGTGATGTAGCAACCACATTAAACACGAAGCTATTTCATTTCCAATTTTCTGCAATGATACTGCAATTAATCAGTTGTATGGTTGGAAAACAAATTAAACTTCACTTTAAATGTAAGKCAAATTTACAATGTGTACATTACACATCACTTGTTATGGGTACTGGGTACATCCGAGGCTGCATTTCCRTGAAAACTGTTCCCACTTTTAAAACACATTTTGTTACTAGTATAACTTACTATTAGTTTTCGAAACTGTCTTTATAGCAGTGAGTTAAGATCATCAGTCTGTACTTTCTCTTAGCAAACTACAATTGTTGGTGAACAAATCATAGCAATGTGTGAGGAACTGGAAGAAAGCTGCAGAAACAAGAAATGGGTAATGGCATCACCTGAAACCACTGCACTGTCAGTCTAGAAAATATAAGAAATTTGATTTGAAAGGAGCTTTGATTATCTTTCCCTACAGAAGGAAAAGTTATCTGTGGCTCAGGTGACCAAGGGCTGTTACTTTACTTTTACAACTCTACCATCTTTAGAAGTAAGACTCCATCAGTAGTCATAAGTAACCAGATGCCAGCACAAATATGTGAAAATTTGAAGTACTGTCTCTGCCGCACCTGTCCTGTATCCTTTCTTTATTCTCTGACTCATCTTCTATTATTGATGTTATAGGACACATGATAACCTGTGGAAAAGTGGGGTAACCATGATGTCCCTAACATGAAGTTGTTGGCTTCATCATGTATGATTCCTGCAGGTGTAGATGCAGCTCTGAAGGACAGTCTGAATGATACGGACAACCAAATGTGCTTGACACACAAATACAGATCCCTTGTCATCAGGGGAGGGTTCCTGAACAAAAGGGCTCCATACTGAAAGCTATTCAACCTCTTCCTACTACTCCTCTTCTAGGGGCAGGATTTCTTGCCACCAAAAGCTGACAGGCAGTTCTCCAGGTAGGTGGGAGAAAATATAAAAAAAATAAAGTCAGGGACTATGGAGTGTGTTTTGAACAAAAATGTGATTCTCCGCTCAGCTCTGCTTAGTGTGCCTCTTGCGAAGATTAGGAACTTGGAGGTAAGGAAAGGAAAATGGTACTGAACTATGCAATGACAGGCTTAAGATTCGCAAATCATTCTTTAGATTGCAACAGGTTTAGCTCATTGCTGACATGATATAGATGAATCAGAGAAGAGCAAACAGGATCTGTAGGCCTTATTATCAGTTTTACTAATGAAACAAGTTTTCTATGGCAGAAATCATATGTTTTTTAACAGCTCAGGATTTCAGACAGAAGCTGATATGGCAGTAAGTCAACGATATTCTGTGTTTAAGTTACTCATAACAGCCTAAACTAGTATGTAAGTGTTAGACAGTCAGTGTTTTCTTACATTTCTCTTGTGGATTATTATTTACTTAGGTAACTGAATAAGCACCTTTGTATAGCACCAGCAGTATGGTAGGTGTTGTTTTGTTAACCTGCAAGCTCCGGTATATTTAAATCACAGGACATCAGAAATGTTACTAAAATTTCATGCTTCAGCAATGTGTGAAACAGCTGCTTGGGGTCTGAACCACGCAACAGCTTTTGTATAGCTAGCTCGTGTGACCTACGTTGTGTATGATGTCTGACTGAGTATGCTGAAATCTTAGTGCTAATAACTAGCCCTTTCTTTGCTCTTCATTCACGGTTGAATTCTACTGTTTTCTCTAGGGCAGAAGAAACCTTTTCCTTTTCCCAGAACACAAGAATAGATAAAATATTAATTCAGTGCTTGACTTCCCTGCCTGACTGAAGTGTATATCAGCTCACTGAGGGTAGAAAGGTGTGTAGCTTGGCAGCTCAAAACTGTGGCTCTTTCCTAGGGACCCTTAGGAATAGACTGTGTCTGTCAGTGCCTATCRGAAGGGTGAGTGCTCAGATCTATATTTCATTTTGATGCTATCCCCCAAATCTAAAAACGCAACTCTATGATTATGTCTTTCATTTGAATAAGGGGAACAAGGAGGAAATTAGATCTAAATACCTTTGATTTAAACAGAACTGAATAGAAAGACCTATATTTTTCATTACATGTTAATACTAAATACTGATTTTGACAAATAGTTTTTATTTTATTGTGGCAAGCATGACCATAAATAAAAAATTGATGGTAACAATCAAAAAATGCATATAAATCTACCTCTACAAGYAGGCTACAGATTCTCTTCCTCCTTAATATTCCTTAAAAAAGAATACTTTGAACATTCATTTTTAAATATCTATAACACTTTTTTTTTCCTTTCCTTCCTTAAACTCCAATTAGTAGAACTAGGGAACAATAGTATGTAACTCTCTTCCCAGCTTTTCATGCTGAGGSAAATGAAATCCGTAGTGATCCTCTCTTTCTTTCAAATCAGAAAGAATAAARCAACTCTTTTTTATATACATATATTTAGATATGTATGTGTGTATATATATACGCATACACACACATACACACACACACAGGCTGAAATCAATCTACCTTTGAGAGAATATGCTGAATTTTAATTGTGATTTGTARCATTGCTATCATAAATGACAGAGTTTGTAAACCTTTTTTGCCCTATGAACCATTTACCAATGACCACATGACCACAAAAGACTTAACTTGCACCTTCAGGAATCTGAACAGAMAGGAAGCTCAGGGAATAAATCATACATAAAAGTGATACTGTCTTTTCTCAATAAAGGATATTCATTGCATAATGCCAGGCATGCAGCTGAATATCAGGACAATAAAGGAATATCTGCTGCAGTAGTTCATGTTGTTTCTCCTTATATCTGTAATGGATGCACACTTTCCAGTCTTGCCACTTAGTCTGATGGTCTATGGCTCAGCTTGCAAGTTCATGGGTTGTACTTGTACACCACAAGTTGGCTGCACTTCTTGATCTATTCCRTTTGTAAAAACTCCCACTGAAGATGACAAAATGCATTACTGAAGAGAATGCAGTTTTGCATTTAGARTTTAGCTGAGCTGATAGAGATTGCAAGGTAGAAAACCAAAAGAACACAATTTTTATCTAAGCATCAGTTAAGAACAATACTACGCTATTCTCAGACTCAGTTTTCAGATGGTAACAGAATATTTAGCTAAATGAAGATATTTTTTGCTTGCCCTTGATGGATGATAGCTTTGCTCTGCCACCAGCTGGTGACCAGCTGATGTCCTGCTGCATGAAGATTAATTGATTTTAGTTTTGTGCAATGTTGAGTCATACAAAAGGTTAATCTGATTTTAGGCTTACATTAGAATCTCTGCYAAATATTTCGCAGAAGTGAGTTCCTTGGGTTAATTATCTCTTACGAGAATAATAATTCCCATTTTAAAAGTGTTCTTTTTAAATGTCAGACTAACTCCCAGCACTTATTTTATGGAAATAAGTGCAATGTAGCATACTGGAGTGCCTTCATCACATCTCTTTTTTTTTCTTCCCTGCTTCCCCAACTAAATAATCCCAAACTCCTTCATCTCTACTTCCAATGAATATCCTCCYCTCTTTTCACCTGGTCATTCCTGATCACCTTTTATGAACCTTTCTGTTCAGGCAGGTTTGGGTATTTTTTTCCTTTTTTCTTTTTTCTTGTGATGAGGTGACCAAAACTGAAAATAGTARCTAGACAAGCAAGATAGATGGTAGCACTGACTGATATTATGGCTACCTATATTATTTTACATACATTTTTTTCCTAAGGCTTATCATTTTTGATGTTACTGCGCACCATACAGATTTCATTCTTCAACCGTTAAAGATGCATATGTTTTTTTCCAGAGGGCTCCACTGTGTGATTTTTGCTATGCTCACAATTTCTAAGTGTATTCCTTCCATGAAATATTGTACTAATGTAGAATTATCAGACCTCAACTCTGAATCTGAATTTTCTACTTACAGTTAAATTGTATGAAACTCTATTTTTCTTTTTGTGAGTATCCATATATGAAACATGATAGTCTTATGCTTGCAGTTTTTCACCATCCTCTATTATTTCTATTTATTTTTTTTAATAAAATAAGAAAGAAAGAAAGAAAGAAAAATGAGATAAAAACTTAAGGTTTTGGATATTTCATATATCCTGCTTCTGTTGACTTTGGCATAAAAATATTGTTCTGGTTTTGACAAGGGATTTAGTCTCAGAAGTAGCCAGCTGTCTGAATGTCTTAAGGGAGTAATTCCAATTGACATAGGTATTTCCTTACTAAAGTAGAGACTGGCAGAATATTATGACAATAACTAAACAAACACTGCAGTATTTAGAAACAGAATATATATATTTACATATATTCCTGCTGAACAGAGAGTGAAAAGATTTTTTTTTCTCCCTCTCATCCCTGTCCCTCACTGCACAAAGTTTGAGTAGTCTTTTTTTTTTAGTTTTTTTTTTTGTTTGTTTGTTTGTTTTTGGGATGAGAACTCCATTGGACTGGAAATAACAGAATTTATGGCCAGGAGAAGTAGGAAAGTTATAAGGATGTATGCTTTTGATCTGTCTGTCAATTACAAGCAAACTATAAAACATAAAAACAAAAACAAAAATACAGATTCAGTAATCTATGTTGCCTGTTCCGTATCTTAATAGCACACAGCACCAATTCATCTTTAGCATTATTTAGTCTGGGATTGGCTTATCCCCTCCCATAGTTCCCAAAAGGAATTCATCAGAGAGTTTTTGAAGTACAAAGACACTAGTGTGAACTTTCTACAGTTATCTGAATCATCCCAGCTTTCTGGAGGCTGTAGAACATTCTATATGGAAAAAATATTATATAAACTGGGACCTACTAAGTCTGATGAATCATATACATTTGCCTTGGGGAATACACTAAAAAATGTGCTTTTTTAGGATTTTTGAAAATAACTTCCTGTTTTGAAACTTCTGACAGCACAATTTTCTGTAGTTCTGCTGGCAACTAGATGTTTTCACACAGGTCTAGTTGCAGAGATCTTGGCTGGGAGCAAGAAAGCACGGATTTACACTTCAGCAATTATGTGATATAGATAAACTATATTCTTTCTGGAACCAGAATAGATTAAAAATAAGYATTTGAACCTAGTCTATGACATTTTTTCTTACTAAACACTTTTTTGGCATTAGTCGGGGAAAATAATATAGTAAAATATAATATAATTAAAATTAAATAAAAAAATAAATAAATAAAATAAAATAAATAAAAGTCTGGATAAACCAGAGTTTTTTTCTTAGAGGACTCACATCCCTATAAATATTCATGACCAGCTCAGCATACAGAAGAAGGGCTGCCAACACTGCATGCATTCTTAATATGGTAGATCAAACAAGCACCATTTTAACCAAGACTATTTGATAGCTTTCATTACAATCTGCCTAGAAATGTAAAAATATCCTTAAGTCTACTACAGTGTGGCAGACCAATCAATCAATCTTGTCTTGCCTTTTTCTGCTGAGATTTAATTGYATAGATTTAGATCTATCTGGCTGTTATCCTTAGATTTTTGAGGTATTCAGAGATACTCTAAAAGTTTGCAGATGTATCTGTAGAGAAAATGGCTGAAGAATTACAGAGCTGTAAACTAGAAAATATTTCTTAAGTCTTCTCAAAGACAATCACCCTCCTAACATTTTTTTTAACAGAAATCTGTTACGTATCTTATTTATTTTTTTCTCTCATTTTCTCTTGGAAGCAAGAAATGACAAGCAGAAGSTAAAATTGGTATATTAGTTGTTTCTAACAACGGTTAATGATTTGGTGGAGCTTGTGGRTAGCTGAAAAGTTATTTGTTCAGAACACCCAGATGAAGGGCAAAGGATAATCTTAAATACAGGTTTCAGAACTTGATATCTCAGTAGGGTTTTAGTGAGACTTAAATGATTTGTGGACCATATATAACTCATTATCAGTATTTGGCKTTAGTAGAATTGTTCTTCACTATCAGAAACTGTCATCATTTGGTCTCAGTTATTTCTTGTCCCACTATATGTTAAACTAATAAAAGTTCTTCAAGTACATGCAAATCAGTTAAATTATAATTATGGAATGGGTTTGGCTATTTTTTTTTTTCTGTAAGTATCACATTTTGGTACTCCATATTTACACTTTTGTTTTCATTTTGAAGTTTTTGTAACAAACTTAGTTGTGACTTAGGATTCTTTCACTGTCCTCCAAGAGTCTTCCTGAAGTCATACAATGGTAAGGGCACTAGGAAAAAATTCARTGTTTTAACTATTCAAGTTCAAAAAGACAAAAAAGCAGAGAAATTTCCAGATGAATTCTGTAAGCTTAATCTTGAAAAAATTTTCAGTAGTTTTGGACCATTATTTACTCTGATTCAAAGAGTATATATTCTCTGATTTATTGACAGAATGCAAAACTTCAGGCTCTATAGAACTGCTGTCTTGCTACATTTTGTACAAAACTGCTCTCTTGCTATATATTTGAATCAGCCACAGACAGCTTTTCTCTTGAGCAGACTTCATAAATTACCAAAATACTTAAGTGGAAGACAACTATATTGTACTGTGAGAGAGAGATGGGCACCTACACATAATGGATGTGTCATGATGACATGGTCATATCTGGCCATTGAATCAGCCTGCCCTTTGTGTGGGGTGATGTGAAGTATGTCCTGTCAAATACTAGATGGCTAGTAGGGAAATATCTTCAGATAGAAATATTTCTCAGGCTTTAATATATCTCCAAGAACCCCTTCAATGTCGGCAATTCCGTAGGCTGAGCAGAATTGCACCTCARCCAGTCACCTGTAATCAACGCAAAGGCTCAGGCAGTAGAAAGGTAGTGGACAGTGGTACTACTGTAAAGTGTAATTGATACTTCACAGGTACTACATTCAGGTTTCAAAGCGGAGAAAAAAGGAGAAAGTGAAATAAGCTTTCACACTTGAAGCTTGGCATGTCTAACGTATCAGTAGCCCAGTTCTCCTCTTTTTCACGTGGACATGAAATAGAAGTGACTCCACTGGAATAGAAAAACAGCAAAAAGCATAATGGTGTGTCTTCACTAAGAGTTAGAGGCCCTGATAAACACTCACTCATTAGGACTCTTCTTTGTCTAAGATCCTTCTTTATCTGAGAAGTCACACATCAGACCACATGTGATTTGCCCATCCTAACTGTTGCTGTGTACACTTGCACATGATGTATGTATTATGATGTTATATATTACACACACTATGATTTGGAATGGCAATAAGCAAATTGTCAGTTGGAACCTTTTCTCCACTGGAGAGGTATATGGCTCTGTATTCTTGGCAAATGAGGATAATTCTGTAAAGACAATAGAGCACAGTCATTAAGGAAGTGTTTGGTACTGGTGAAGTGTGACAAAATATATCTTGTTTCTAGGACAAACTGACAAACCAAAGGGTTGTGTCTCACTAAAAACATGAGTTAGTTTTCAGAAAAAGATAAAACCACAAACCCATAAGAAAAAATTAAGTCTTGGAATTCACGTTTGAATGTCTATTTCTTTAAATTATTCTCACCATTAAAATAAAGTTACCAGCCCTTGGCTGGAAAACAATCAAACATGTAACATCCTTCCCTGTGAGAATATCTTGCACTCATCATGCCAGACTTTGAACAGTGGGACATCATTCTTTAGCCTCAAGACTGCACTATGAAATTTAAAAATTTGTCCTTTTAAACAATCTGTTTCTTCTCCTAATAACTCAAAAAGATTTAGGAAAAGACAAGGAAAAAGATCACATTCCCCAGACACTTTTTTTTTTAATGTGTGACAGAGATACATTTATTTAGAGAGCATGGCCCAGCCACTTGACCTATCACAGATAGACCTTGAGGTTTATGAGCCAAAGAGAGCAATTAACAACCCAATAGCCTATAATAAATTAGCAACAAAATGAATTGTTATAATCTACCTTTACATTATAGTCAATATTTCCAACTGCTACATTCCAGCTAAAGTTCTGCAATATTTACAATGTAGTCCTTTATGCCAAAAGTACTATTCAACTCTCACATGCTGAGCAGACAATGTGAGAAAAATACTTTCAGAAATAAAATTTATAAAACAGATAAAAATGGAAAGTTTCAGGGTAATAGTCATAATAGCCTAATACTGTGTGTGATGAAATGCATTATCTGTGCCCTTGGAATATATCACAGCTATGCAAGACATTAATAGCCTCATGCATGCTTCCTTATGATATACAATACATCAAATAAATCAAAATGATTTTTCTGTGATAAAGCCAACTATATTATACCTAGAGGTAGTCAATTAAGCAATAAGACATGACACTGGCTGTATTACACTAATTCATCTTGAGCTCAGTCATGAAAGGTGTTGAGTTAACTCTCTTCTGCTTTCTTCCACCCTCTCCCAGGACCCTTCCTGCGAAATTTCAGTGCAAGCTGAATCTTTTCACTATCTCACAGGATTAAGCCTACAATAATTTGCCTTTCAATCTGATCTATCCTAAGAGAATTTTCCATGTACTTTGGTATCAGCTTCCATTCAGTGCCTGGTTTTGAGTGCAAAATTATGAGTTGCCGTCATAGAATTAACCACTTATTTGTAATTCAACGTTTAGAACCTCTACATCTTGCACAATAATAACTACAGTTAAACATATGAGATAAATATTCTTGTCTGCTTTCCTTTAGTCACTGAAATAGTTTTAGTTCCATGATAAGGGAGCAGGAGTAGGTGGAAAAAAAAAAAAAAAAAAAAGAGTAAGTACAGATGAGAAAGAGAGATTGGTAAAATTTTGTCCTAAGTAATCTCTTTTCCTGATTTTTGTTGATACATGCCGTATATATGCATGATACGACTGCTGATACATATTGCTTATCCTCCCTTAAAGCCATGGTTAAACTAGTTCAGGTCTAAATTTATCAGAAAGACTTGGATATTTGTTTCAATAGCTAAAAAGACTGGAAGGGGCCTTAGGAATTCATCTGCAAGAAGAGATTTGCTACTGATTTGAACAGCAGTTAGCATTCATCACTGAATGCTCTACCAAAGTCGCAACAAATCCAGCTGGAGGAATTTTGTGACAGTGAACAGAACTTCAGAGAAAATATTTCTGGACATTTTATTCTGCATATTTTTAAAAGAATAGTATCAAACCATTACCAACTAAGAATTAGAGTTAACCATACATAAGACACAGACAAGAAGAAATCCTTATTTGGGAAAATGGCTATATACTTACTTTAAAGAGTATACTTAAGTACTATTAAATTTCTAAAAGATGACCATTGTGAGTGGAAAGGCAAACATGTCATCTGTGAATTATATATCAATATGCAGTCTTACAACTCATGTTAGACATAATACTCAAACTATGATACAAATCTCATAGCCCAAGCCCAGAACAGACTGTCAATTCAGCTTCTGTAAAACTCATCTGTATTTATTACTCACTGAATTCAAATGGTTGTATTCGTATGGAGCCTCTAAGTTGATCATTGTGAAATGAGTTTGAGTAAGAGCATTACATGCCTGTACACAGCAACATTTTGGTTATTGGCTATATTTGGCTAATCTGGTCATTTTAAGGAAGCTTATCTTAGTCTAAAGATTCTAACCTATTCATTCCAATTTTCACTTTTCTTCACTGCTTGAATTCAGGATGTCAAAAAGAGGTGTTCAGATATTTCCTATAATGTTATTCCATGAAAAATGGCATTCATCAATATTCCATAAGTATTTTGATGCTTAGTTTGTAAAACTGATTTAAAAAATCTTTATTAAAAAAAAAGAAGTTGCCCAAATAACTGTGAATTTGTGCAGTCGAGAGATGCCACATGATGCAACAAAATGTATTATTAAGTCTCAGATTTAACGCTTATTTGCTAGTCAGACAAACTTGTTTTCAGCAAATTTCTTGCAAATTTTACAGGCTTAAGACAGTAGAAAATATGGCCCCAGACTCCATGCTATGTAAGCTGCTGCAGCAAGTGAACATATGCAGTATAAAAAAAAGTATTGCAAATTCTAATGAATGCTACCTTTATATCTGAAAGATCAACTAGTCGTAAGAAAGAGCTGCAGGCCATACCAGCATTGTTATTTTGCTTCCCTCCAGGCCCCAAGATCTTTCTTGTTTTCTTTTAGTGCTTTTTTGTACTGATAAGAAAATAAATCTCATGTCACTGTTCTTTTCATACAAAATACAGAAATTTCCAGTGCCATCTATTGGTATAACATGAAAACAGAATACAGTTCTAACTTAAGCAAATTGACTAACCACCTATAGGATAAAAAGTGAGAAATATGTCATGTTCGGTATCACAATAGGATATGCATCTGTTCAGTATGATTTTTTTTTAATTTTGTTAATATTTTTTGCAAACATTTTTTAAAATATTTGTAAAACAAACATCTGTTCTGATTCAGTCAGTGCTTAGCAGGAATATAAATTTCTTTCCTGCTTAACAAAATATTTAAGGAACAAAACAGGAGTTCGAAAGTAAGTCCATGCATAAGTTGTGGTGAATTAGACTGATATAAAACCAGCACGGTTGCAGATAAGAAGAGAGAGAAGGAATAAAACTCCTTAGGAATTAGCAATACAAGAAAATCGATAGTAAAAGAATGAAAACTAATAAGCTGTTAAATATAGATCAGTATCTAGTTTTTGATTTCTTACTGTTGAATGGCTGCTTTCCTAACTAGAGAAAGAGTAGCCAACAAAATCCGAAACTGTTGCAGAGAAGCAGGCTGAGATAAGTTGCTTCAGTGGGTTTCATCACACCTAGCTGTCACTGTCTGGCCTTTAAGATTCTAGCCATACCAGTTATTTAGCTCTCTTTTATTGTCAAAGGGAATATACAGTGCCTTTTGAGAACGATTCATCTCACCAGTCACCAACATCTTATCTTTGGATGGAAGGAATTACCTTATTGAGATAACTATCTTTCTCTATTGACTACAGAAGAAGATTAGATTACAGTGTAGACTAGACATGTAACTCTGCGATACTAATGGCAGATGAATCCTACTGCTGAGATGCAGGTAAGAGATTAAAAAAAAAAAAAAAAAAAAAAAAGCCCTTCATTAAATAAGGTACTTAAGCTTCTCCAGAGTGTTCATTGTCCATCAAAGATGTTGGAAAGGAAAAGGAAATAATATTGACAAGAAAGTTTCAAAATATTTTCATTTAACAAAGTCCAAATGGGCCCATTTTCATTTTCTTGAAAGCACTCATGACATATTAATCAATGTTTGTATAAACTATGTTATTAAAATATTTGCTAAAGTCTGCAAATTGTAAACAAAACCAATTTCAACAACCATTTTAAAAACTTCCTTTACTTTGATTTCYACAAATATTAAGTTTTAAAGTAAAAAATCATAACAAACTATGTATTTGAAAAAAAATCATGCTTTCATAGGATATTTTTACTTGGAATCAAGGCTGGAATCTAATRAAGGAATTTTTCATATGAGAAACCTAAGTGATCCCTTCTATTTACATTCATAAAACTCAGTACTTGCTAAGAAGGTCTACTGAAAGAGGGTCCAAACTTGGAGTCTCATGTAGGAATTTATTTCTAGAAAGAAGTCAAATCRCAAAGCAAATTAGTAAGCATTTCAACCACTTGAGATAGGAAGGACAAATGAGAATTGACACAGTCTGTTAGGAAATGAAATTCATCTTACGAATCATCATAGGAATTCAGCCCTGGCATTTGATCTTTGCTGAGACCTACCTACCTGTTTATTTGCTCCTTAAATAAAATGATTATTTGGGGTGTTTAAAATATCAGTGACAGATAAAGAGCAAATGAAAAGACATTACTAGAAGATGGAAAACATATAACTGAGAACAYGAATTAGCAGAAACCCCCAAGATGAAAATGGAGAAAATGGGCTAGAAAGTCAAAGGTGAGGGTCAGAACAAGAACCAGACTGGTAGAAAGAAACAGGGCTGGAGAATAAGAGCCGGTTTTCTCTCCTACTGAAGTCAGTGCAGTAAGTCCTATGGACTTTAAAAGGAAAAGAACAGACCACCTTTACAGGATGTGTRTATTCTGCTGTGAGTTGGTATTTGTGCTTCTATTTAAGTCTGTGTTCATGATGTAGCATGCTCTTAGTTTTATCTAATGTTTCCTTCACCTCTACATTCTTCTGTGTTTTTTCTCCTTCCTCACAGATGCTAACCGTACTGAATTCTGTTACACAAGTGCTTGTATATTTGATTAAAAGATAGTTGTCTGAGATATCTAAAGCTGTGCTAGGAGAAAGACTTCATCGTTCAAGGGTTATTATTACTCTGTCTCACGCTCTATTTCTCTTTCTCTCCTAAGGTACTTCAGTGCCTATAATGAAGTGAATCCAAATGACTACTTTGAGACTGGCAAAGAATCTGACATGCACACAATATTTTTTTAGCATTGGTCTGAACTAATCATCCAAAGGGATTTTCTATTTCATTTATGGGATTTGAATCTCCCATGTGTTTTTCTCCTAAAGTGATTGTACTGATGCAAAATCAGAAGCACTGGAAAAAAGGCTAGCATGATCACAATCTACAGGACTTCATAAAAACTCTTGAGAGGCTTAACTAGCCTTCTGGCAGTAATGGGAGAATTTGATGGAGTGACAGGCAACATGGAAAGCATAAGTGCCCATAGGGCAGATTTCCTGCTGTGTYTTTTTTTTTTCCTACCATACACATGCAAGAGGATGTGGGATACTCTCTATACGAGTTATTGGAGGTACAGCAATGTAATTGCTTGACACTTARAAGAAGTTTCTATTCCCCTTGTACCAATTCAACTGTAATAAGGAATGGACTGACTAGATCTTCTGCTACTGCTTTAGAAGGACAAGAAGTGCTAAATTGTATAATACTATTTTTCCAGAAAGAGAAAGTTTAGGAATAAATTCACACAATCTGAAGTTTTAGCATAACCTATGAAAATCAGGAAGATATTTGGAGTTTTCCTCTTTTAATGTTTTATTAACAGATCTCCCAAAGAGATACACTAACAGAGAAGTCTGAACAATGATTGGCAGATCCTGATAAAATTTCCTCTAGAATGGCCTGTATAATTTTGYGCTCTGCTGTGATCAATGTTTGTTCCAAAATATATCCTGCACGTGCCTCTCAGACTCTTCCTGTTAACCTTCTTCMTTGTCWTYCCTTCTTAACATTTTCTTCCTYCTCTTCTAATTTATTTTTTCCTCCTCTCCTTATCTTTTCCCAGGTCTTTACAACTAAACAGTGTTTTACAACCATTCTCAACAAAGCATGAAAGGAATATGATGGGCTTTTTCTAGTGACCTCAGTCCTTTCTTTGTACGTTTTGTCTTCTCTGCTTACCCCTGCTGCACCAATTTAGTGGGTAAGCTTCTGGGCTGAAGCTGTGRTGACACTTTTGTATTGGATCACAAACACGGACTTGGACATTCTTTTGAAACTAAACTGTGACTATTAATTCTGAGTAGAATTATACCCACATCTGAGAAAAGGCTGTGGCGAACCTTTTCTTGTGGTGAGCTGCCTTCGATCTGCAATTCTGTGTGTGTAATTATATTGTGGGTAGGCCTGATATAAGGGAAAATGGGACTCAACTCTCTGAACTTTGGATGCCCTTTTATGTTGGTGAACCCATCAGCCTAAACCATCCCAATCCCACAGGAAACAATGTGGGTACAAATAGCTGGGCCAGAGAACCTACCATCTCTCACTCATTTCCTGGCTTTGTCAGTAAAATACAAGATAACATAACCRCAGAGCTTGGCACAAGAGAATTAGTATCTAATCTGAAAGGATCAGAATGCTGATAACGCTAAGAAGCAGCACTAAGCAATAATAAATGTRACTTTCATAATGTTTTGAGGTAGCCAGTTCCAAACTTTTTTCAAACTAATATGATTTT
Organism: Rhea americana; assembly: GCF_003343005.1. Taxonomy (NCBI): domain Eukaryota; kingdom Metazoa; phylum Chordata; class Aves; order Rheiformes; family Rheidae; genus Rhea; species Rhea americana. Next base: position 589,846 of record NW_028186442.1, read on the forward strand.
TTAAAGATGTGGCATAAAATCAAAGTTTAAGCCTACTGGAAAACTAACTTCAGGATTGTTGTAAAAAAAGTTCTCCAGAATCCTTAGCATGGTTGAACAAAAAGATCCTGAACATCAGYTGCTTTCCAAATCTGTTCTAACATTGGACTTTCTGACAAGATCCTGTGTCCCTCTACTATCCTGACATAAAACGATGGAGAGAGTACAGAATTCTAGAATATTGGAAGCAAACTACTAAGAGGAATTTCTAGGCTATTGAATGTATGCATATGGAAAAGTATGCCATGATATAAGCACTATGGAGGAGATTGGTGAGTAGTGGCTTCACTGTTACAAGCAGGGTGAGTGTACCTGAGATATTAGAGCAAATTCACCTCCCAGGAGGACAGRCCTGTTTWTTATTATTATTATTATTTATTTATTATTGCTGCAGTAAAGAACATGGTCCCAAGAGTTGAGTTTTTCATCACCTACTACCTACTTATGACATAAAGACTTCTACGTAGAAGAAAGGAAAATTTTTCCTTCACTCCTTACTTTACCTCCCACAAAACCTACAAACATTATAGTAATTCATTTTATAGGGCTTATACTAGGGAAAATAAAGATTGAAATGTTCCAGAAGAGCTCTAAGTGTGGAGACATCCTCTGAAAGGATCAAGCTCAAGGCTCTTTCTCTTCTACAGTTAATACTCACTCTGATGCTTAAAGGCTTCAGTTTGCATCCCTTGTCAAGGTTAGGATTTTAGGTGCTTTGCACTGCTACTGTTGTCTTCCAAATACCCCCTCTATCAGTTTAGCCCTAGAACTATGTTAACAGCGTATGTAGTCCCAGGCCTGTATCAAGACTCAGATTCTGTAATGTACAGACAGGGTTCACAGATACTAAGTGGAGAAGAAAAATTAATAGATATACGCTTTCAAATATAAATTCTTCAAACTTTTTCCGTAGCTTTCCCAATAAGAGTTGAATTCATTTGATTTTACATGCATCAGCATATTGATGGCACTCTATCTTTCCCCTCTACAAATAGATGCATCCAACAATATCAAWTTTTTAGCCCAGAATCTTTTTTGATTTTTTTTTTTAATTTGTGCTTCAGATACATCAAAAGACAGAAATCCTGTGGGAAAATTATGCTCCGTTCCATAACTCCTTTTGTCACTGAACAGAACCCTAAACCTCTTCAATGCCTCTGTAAAGAGCTTTGCTTCTCAGATGCATTATCCCACCCACTTCCTCTCCATCTCCTATTGTCGTCCCCTTTGAGATTTATTTCCCTGTTTGTCCTTTTCAAATGCTGTCATTTGTAAGAAGGGTRTTTCAAAGACATTGTGCTTGAGCCTTGATGGCAAAGGGTCTTCACATCCACAAAACTGCCCACACTCCTTTCACTTTGTTTGAAAGGGAATCTAGAAAATAACAAATATTAAGATAACAGAATAGACTTCATTTTAAAGTGGCTTCTTTGTTTCCCTCCACCAGTTTAAGTAAAGGGCGTTTTCCAGAGAAAGGATTGTTCACACTGAAGTTGACAAGACTTCTGCCTTTAAAATAAGTGGCAGCGAAAATGAGTTTATATTGGTTTGCATAGCTCAAGGATGTATTAAGCAACTCTATAGCTCAGGTCTGTGTACAACTTAATGGAAGAGCAAGAAGAAAAAAATACAATATAAGAATGGAAATAATTGTACACCTGTATAGCACTTGCTCTTAATGCTTAATTGTACATTAAAGCTTCAATTGTATATACATTCTTAGCTTTAGTGCGTATATTTGTAGGAGCAAGGTCCAATATTTCATAGGCTGGATCTGTAGCTTGGGTAGTGCAGTGTAAATCAAGAGTAATTCCATTACAGATAATTAAGTTAGTATACCAGTTTAAGCCTGGAAAAAGCGTGTGAAGATTGAAACTCTGTAATTACATTTGTTTCCAGAACAGATAGAACATCATTGGTATTTAGAAAGTCATTGTTCAATAAATTAGTTACCAAACGAAACACAGCAAAGAAASGAAGCTTACAAGATGTCATCTCTGTAGACCCATTTTAATCAAATAAATAACTTTATTTTAACTTTTTCCTCAGAAGTATGGAAGCCTAAAACCTCTAATAACTACAATCTGACCCTGTCAGGTCCTTAGCTATAGAAATAATGAAGCAAACAAAATTCATACAGGCTAAAGAATGAGTCAAAATTAAAAGATTTTGAACTTTATATTTAATTATTTTTATTTATATTATTCAACTAATCTTCTAATAAGATATCTTTGAGTTTCAAATATGATTTGTATGAACTTTGGGAGGTTTGTCATTATCTATGGATTCCTTGTTCCATTCCATTGGGGAGTGGATTTGGGTGTCCTATGTCAATAACAACTGGCACAGAATATAAGCCTAAACAGAAAGTAAATAATAATAATTATAATAAAAAAATCTGTTACAAACTATTACTATTGAAACAGATGTGTCTGATTAAACCACTTAGCATGAAATTATTCTCTGAAAAAATATTTTTAACTCTAGTAAATACAATTGCTAGTTTAAGTGAGAAAGGGAATCAGGCCTCCTTTTTTGAGAGAGAGTGGTTTTTTAATGAATTATGTGATTAAAGTAATTTGTTTTTAAAAACTATTTTTTTCTGCTGTTAAATTTTACTTATATTGGTTTTGCTAGTAAGTCTATTTGTTCCCCAAAACGTACTAGCAAGTAAGAGAATGGAATAACAAATTAGTGAGATTTATCTCTAACTAACTTAAACAATAGGAAATATTCTCTCTGATTAATAAGAATTTTACAAGAATCTACACCTAAATTCTACAATACACTTCAAACAGACTGGCAGTTTTGCAGTCCTTGTGATTGGTAACCTTTGATCACAAACTGGCAAATAATTTGAAGGCTCCATTTTTAAGAAATTTCCTCCTCTTAAGTAGTCCTTCACTTTACATTTTCAGTATGTAGTCATCAACGTATATGTGCACAATTCTTTTCAGTCCTTAGCTCACTATCCACYAAATATTAATCATTTCTCATTCTTATGCAGATTCTTTACATGACYGATTCATATCTAGTCATGTCTGATCATATCTAATCATTGTGCAGTATAATAGGCATTAGATTTTATCCTTGTCAACAATTGGATTAAGGGATAAAACTAAGGGAGAAACAGTTGGATTAAGGGATAAATTAAAGAACCATTAACTGGGCAATGAAATCAGGGAGTTAGCAAAATATGTGGATTTWCTGTCTTCGGTCTTTGGACTTATTTAAAAACAGAAGGTGAACGGGTCAAAGGAAGGAAAATATTATCTTCTTCTTTTCTGAGCCCCTGAATTTATTAGATAGATAACCTCCTAATGGAGAAAACTTAGAGTAAAATCATGACATTTTAATTTGTGCCATCTGTTGATAATTGCCAAGTAACTAACATGTTAAATGTGAAAGGCTTAGGGGAAGAAGCAGAAATGGATATTCTTGGTGCATGCCAATCAGAGTGTTCTTCATAACCAGGGAATCTACAACTGCCTAATAAGAAGAATTTTAAGTACTTTGGGAGCCATAACAAAGATAGTAGATGTGAGCTTTCAAATCATCACCAAAYATATTTTGGAGAGAGGAATATTCTTCTCCCTGTGCTCTGCAATCACAGTCACAGAGGATCTCTGTACTTTATGTTTTTTTCCTTAAGGGTGATGTTTAATAGAACAGAGTAAATGGGGGGGGAGGGATGCCAAGAACAACAACAAAAACAAAACAAAACAAAACAAAAAACCAGAAAATGTTGTTTCTCAGTCTTGAAGATGTTTCCCTGAGAACACAGGTTTAAATGCTCTTTTCAAGAATCTAGTTGGATAGCCAAATATCTTTCCTTGGATCAGTGCAACTTGAACTGATTCAGTCTAGATTTTACTTATTTGTAAGTCCTCCCTACTGCTGATCTCTCTTGTTAAACAACTGGAGCCAGATGAATCAGCCAGGAGAATCAAAATAAACCACTTTTAAGTCAATAAAAAGATCACTGCAAATTAAGTTATGATAGTTCTCTCCATTGTTTTGTTCTTCAGCTGAGGACAGGCGTTACAGAGGACCGTAAATCCAGATGTTACTTTCCCCCTGTTGGAGGGAACAGTCTTACAGCTCAGCAGATGRACTAGTTCCTGTGAGTGTTTCAACGAGAAATGATCCGGGTTAGTCTGAAGAGTTTAAATAAGATGTACCCACATAATTCTCACCGTTGGCATGGCTGAGAGAGTAGGACCTCCAGCTAGTAGGCGGTGAAGAGCTTTCCCAACTTCTGGGTGGAAGAACAAGCTTTAATCTTAATCTTCCTTTTATTCAGCCTAATCACATAGTCTAAGCTCCAGTAGCATCTAATACCAAGCTATAGTTGCTAATGCTCATTAAAAAAAAAAAATACTTTTCACTTTTGATCAATGTTTTTGCAAACCATGTTGACATTCTGCAAAGTCAGATTCAAAACTCCTTAACCTTCAAGACAGTTCTTCAGGGTACCTGTGGCTTTCCTTAGTTCAGAAAAGTTATTATACTAGACTTGAAATGTAAGAAACATACAGAATCTGCACACTTTTTAAAAAAGAAACTACTATTTGGATCTTTTTTATTCCCTACTTTTATGTAAATGCTTTTGTTTGTATATATGAGTCTATATTAGAGATAATTAGACTAATAATATAGATATAAAGTAAATTTAGACTMAGTTGATGAAGTTGTTCTTGTATTTTTGTATGATCAAAAATACAAATTATGGGAAAAGATCTTGACTCTACTGCTGTAGCTGCATTGATAGCTCTGTATCTGTGGGAGGAACTCTGATGTAGAAAAGTTTCATAACTGAATATACTGCAAATACAGTAAGAWCTATGTAAACTGAAGAAAAATAATCATGTTAACACCTTGAGGGACACTTGTACCAGTAAAGATAGGAAAACTTTCCTCATATCCCAGGATAGGGAATGTGAAAGCAACTACTGACAGTTGAAGGTGAAAGAAAATATATTCTTTCTGTTTACTTACCCTTGGCAAAGTTTAAATTGCTTCAAGATGAAAGGGTTTTTGTTGGAATTGAGCTGATTTAAATCTGTTTGCTCTGCTGCTACTCTTTTTATAGTATTGGTAACATTAGCTCCTGCTCAGGTAACTGTTTGCTAATAGGCAATAGACCATCAGCTAATTCCAGAAAGAACAAAGACAGATATTGTACAATCAATATTCAAGCAGAGAGGTACTGGTTCTCAGTTTTCTGCTCCAGCCTTTGACTAATGCAACTATACAATGTCTGCAGCCAGACCACCTTGATGGTGGTAACCTCACAAGCTAACCAGARGTGGATCTGTTCAATATTTAGAGAAGAGAATCTCAGGAAAATGTCATGATGCTCTACAAAATACTACGGATTATTTTATATTGGCATTCTTTCCTGTTAATACCCTTGGAAAATTGAATCAATAGAAGTACTTAAGATTAAGGTCTTACCAAGATTACAATCCTAGTAAAGATTTCGTCAATGTAATCTGCTGCCTGTGCCAAGTACCAGTTACTTTTTCTTATAAATATTTTCTCATTGTTCTATTTATATGACTCCTTTTCCTCTCTTCTTTCTCAAAACAACAGTGTTGACTTCATCAACTAGTCAGTAAATCAACAAAAARTATTGATATCTTAGAGTACTTTTTGGTAAGTAATTACAATAGACTATTTGCTCATGGAGAAAAAGATAGAGTAAGTGACTATCCTTTGTTCCACTTCAATTAAAAATTAAGATAAATGAAGAGACTGTGTGCTACTGAAGTTCTCATTTTCAAAAGGTCAAATGCTAACAAACTACAGGTAGAAAACAGTGAAAACAACAGCTTTAGAGCATTCAGGAACTTGAATGGCAAGAGAATTCAGATTTTACTGAAACCAAAGGGCCAAAATTGTCTGAACTGCGTATGACTAAGCAGTATGGGAATTTGTCTTCTAGTAATCCAGATCTAACTAGATAAACAAACAACTCAAAGAGATATGGAATTAGAATGAGCAGAGATGGAAAGAAACAAAAAGAAGGCTATATAGGAATAAAGTAAAATTATGAGAAGTTAAGAAGACTTATACTTCTCTACTTTCTATATATTGTTTGTGAGTCAAACACTAAAAAGTAACTTCAATCGTATAAAAAAATGAAGCGCAAGGAAAGAAGAATTAGCATTCATATGCAAAGAGAATGCGAATATATTTACATAAATTAATATTTTCTGAAGTTTTCAATTAAAATGTGAACTTGAAGATAAGGTGAGGTGACTAAGATGTGAACAGAGAATCAGAAATGGAAATTACTGCAAAATATAAAGATATATTGTATCTATGTACATTTATATAAAAATACAAAGTGTTCAAATCAGAGAAACCAGATCATTTCTATCCCAGAAATTGGAGCAAAAGATATATAGAAGTGTAAAAAAAAATAGTAAAAATTTATAATAAACTCTTTATACCCTGGATTATTTCGTATTAGTGGAGAATAAAAGATGAAGTATGAAAAAGAGGGCAGAGAGTGACAACCCATTAGCCTGATAAGGTTCTTTTTGAAAGACATTTTGAAGAAAGAATTAGATATTACCAGTCTAACCTGATAAGATTCATGGAAAAATAACTGATTTTCCAGACAAAGAAAGAGAACAGATCTAATCTATCTGATGCCACCCAGGAATTGTTAGTTAAGAAGAGGAGAAAAAAAATATTAAGGGAATTATAAGATTGGTAATGAAGTGACTAAATGAGAGACAACAATAGGAAGTACAGATCGTAGAGGACTGAGCTAGAGGGAGATTGTCACTGGAGTTCCTCAGCGATTGGTCTCTGGTCTGATTTCATTAATATTTTCTTTAATAACCTTGAAAAGATATGATAGCAAGTTAAATGAAATATGTCATCTCTTAAGAAAATTAGGATATCACACAGAAAGAATCAGATGACCCTGAGCACTGGAGAAATAGGAATAGAATGAAATTTGTGTAGTATAAAATATATGGTGGTATTCTCAGGAATTAATAACAACAATTTTGTGTAAATTAGGAATTCATTTCTTCTGGAAGTGTCTGAAGAAGAGAATCTGTCTCTACTAGTTGACCACAGATAACTATGAGCCATCAAAGTAATATGACCACGAAAAAGACAAACGTGATCCTACAAAGTATCATTTGAAATATTTTCAGAAGAGGGGTAGGAATCAATGACATTGTACAACGCCAAGGCAAGATGCTGTCTAAAATACTGTATATAATTCTGATCACCTACAATCAAGAAAAGATTCATTCAAACTGGAATAGGCCATAAGAAATCACTTAAGATCAGGAAAGAACCTTCTTACAAGAGGAATCAGAGTGTTCTTGGGTAGTTTAGACAAGGAAATGAAGGCCAAGAAGGACTGAAATTATATCCAAGGGATGAACACTAGTAAAAGAAATTAAAAGGGTTTAGGATAAGGAATAATGTTGACAAAGGATTTAAAAGGGGGAAAGAAAAGAAAGAAAGAAAGAAAAGCTAGGTCTTGAATAAATGTGAGCAAGACAGGAGAGTAAGAGTTTGGCAATAAGAAGAATGAAGTATCCACAGGAAGAGGGAGAGGGGAAAAAAAAGAAAGRAATCTCAACTATTCTTAAAGTGGAACTTGCTTAATTTATTAAAAGAACTACATGATGTAGATACTTGCATTATTATTATTACCTAAAAAGTGAATATCTTCCAAGGCCTATGTTCTGGAAGATTTGCTGACTTACCAGTAAGACTGACTTATTGCTGGCTAATGTAAAATCAAAATTATAGACTTCAGCCCTACGTCATTCTGCTAGAGGAATTCCTTAATTAACAACAGCAGCACGTGTTGTATACAACTTTTAGTTGAAMAACATTTATCACATCAATATGGTAGTGAATTTAGAAATTCTTGTTTTGTTATCTTGATACACTTACAACTTTTATTTTTCTTCATTTTTCTAGACTTTTTGTCTGGAATTGGTACTGTTCTGCCACTGTATTTCTTATTCACTTTCCAATTTTTAAAAATGAAGTTTATAGTGTAGGTTAGTTACCGGCAAGATTGCAGGTGTGAAGAGTCTGTCACAACACACTATTTCAGGACTTTCCAGGGATGCTAGTTAGAACTATGTATGTCCCATTGGGAAGACAGGAACCATCTGTTTCTAATGGGATAAAGCTTCTGTTTCTGTCCCTGCAGGGCTGCAAGATATTGAACATACAGGCTGCCTTACATCTAAAAGCATAATATATTTGSAAAGAAAATTTCATAGAAAGAAGGAAACAATTCTCTGGAAGTTACTGATTGAAATGACTCGGAACATGAGGATGGCAGAAATAATTCATGAAGAAATGGCACAATGCAGGAGAGACTAAAAYATTGTGTTAATGTAATTTATCACCGCATTCAAAAATTAGGACACGGTTAAACCCATGACATGGGTCATGACTCACAAAGCTGATAAAAGAATGCATTCATTATTAGAAAATTGGTTTTAGATTTTGCACATTTGATCTGGCAAAACATCACGGTATCAGAGTATCTACAGGTAGTTAGATTGCATAAGCAAATTAAGTAAATTTTTAAGTGAAAAATATAAATATTATATGTGTAAATAGGATCTTTACTTAATGTTATTAATGAAGAATAAGATTAAGCAAGGCAAAATGAAAAAGGTAAAGGAAAGGTAAAGCAAAGGTATACAAAAAGCAAATACCTTTCAGTACAAACATTAGCAAACTTTAGATCCCTAATACAGTTGTTTAGTTAATGATCTTTCAAAAATGTAAGGAATTGATCCTGGGAAAGGGAGGCTACACAGAAAGCTAAATTCACTGCACTCTCAGCAATGAGAAAAGATGCCTTTGGAGGCTTACAGAGGGATGTACCGAATGCTTAACCTAGGGTGCTGCTTCATCAGCAAGGGCTCTTTCTATACTGTCAGTATCTAGAAGTCCCCTCATTATGCTATCAAGATGCTAGGAGTCACCTATTCTTACCTCTTCTTCTAAGAATGGAGGCATGAGGAATAATCATGAGGTGTCTTCTTTGTTTGGGATCCATTCTACTTACCACTGCTCTTGTCAAACTGGTGGCTTTTTTTTGTGTAGGAAGTCAAAAGTTAGGGTAGTTTGGAGGAATGAAGCAAAATCAAGATTCCAGACTCAAAATAGGGATAGTAATTTCATTCTCATTTCTCTACCCTAACCAGTTCCTTCTTAKCAGGCAAAAATCATCATCACCTTTATTTTCCATTCCTTTCATCCTATGACTTTTAACAGCTTGAGTTACAGATCATAATAAAGGAAATAAGCTTGGAAAGAAAAGAATGATGAGAAATTTTGGCTGGAAAACTCCATTGGCCTCATGGTTAAGGCATTCTGCCAGTTGTATTCAACAAGTGTTCAACTCCCTCTTATTGAGTAGTCCCGAATATAGAACTCCTGCTTTCTGGGTGTGTTTATCACAACACTCTACAGGGAAAAGATCACAAGCAATGACCAGCATATCAGAGGATGCTAATTATAGTCTGATAGTTCATATTTGTCAAGCTCCTTTAAAGATGTAGATAGAGTTCAGGTGTCTGTTCATACTACCCGGGTGTGAATGCAATTCCCTTGTCTAGGCAATTAAAATTAAGCACCTAAGCACTTTAAGTCAAGAATGAAAACATCTAATTTAAATGCCTTAGAAGTCAGACAATTTTTTAAAGTATAGACATGTAGGATTTCTTTGAGGGACTCTGGGTTTAGGTAGAGTGTATGTCACCCTGAATACTTAGACTTAGATTTTTAAAAGAACTTCAAAGATACATCCCAAGAATAGATTTAAAAAGAAGTAAGTTGACATGGTGTCCACTTCTTGCGTATTAGTAAAGAAGCTGTATGTAAGCATTATTAACTGTACAAAGAACAGAAATTCCTTTAAATTCACTTTTTAATATTTTAAAGATACATGTAAGATTGTGCGTTTATGCTTTTCTACATGTACATGTGAATGATAACACATTTTTCTGATGTAAATTTAAGAGTCAAATAAACTATATTATATATTTACTACATACTTCAGAGAAATCCACTTTATTAACTTCTATTTTTAAATATAGGACAACTAGGGATGGATTAATGAAGCCTAATGTTATGAACAGAAAATTAATGATGTATATGGAGATAACACTTCATAACACTAGCCAGCAGGGGACTATTCTTCATTAGAAGCTTATATTCTATGAAGGTTCAACACTGCAAGTGAATGTGTTATTTTACTATTATGTAGTTATAGTTTTCAGAACTGTGGAAATTCTGTTCTACAAAATATTGAGAGGTAGGTAATAGAAGACTCATGCAGACACACTTGGTCCTGCTGAAACCTCTGTGATAATCACCCGTCCCACAGTCAAAACAATAATATACATGTTATAAGAAGAGCAACAAAATTGTCAGAAACATGACATTTCTGCATCAGATGAAATTGGAAAGGCTTATTCTAGTTAGGTCCCAACCCTATAAAGAGTTCACATTCCTATCTTTAACTGTGTGAATAGCCATATTGATTTCACATTCAAAAATCTTCACAGGATTAAGGTTTAAATTGGGGTCAGATGTCTCTGGTCATTTCTGCTGCCCTTCTTGAACTCCATGGAACTACTCACATACTCAAAATTAAATATTTGCAAGGTCAGAGTCTCAGTCTGGAAATAAAGAAAGCAAAACCAGATATGATAGAGAGATAATGTTATTACGTTACAATGTAAAGAGTCAAATGCTTCTGTTTATACTTAAGCTATGAAGAAGTTTACATGGAGTTACAAGGAAGGACTTGGTGCTCACACCGTTGAGCATCTTACTGATGGCACTTATCATTAATGTATGGATTCAGTCAGGAGAAAAATCAAAACTAAGCACCCTCACATCTCACACCATCAAATTGCTCAAAGATATGACAATTTTGCCTTTCTTGAGAGACTAGCTACACCATGAATCCTCTTAGGTAAAATAGTTCTGGAAATATCCCTTTTATTAATCAAGCCAGGATTTAGGCTGGATCTTGACACCTCACTGTTTAATGCTAGCAGAATTAGACAGTTGCACATGCCAGCATTAAGTGCCTGTCACACTTTACTAATGGGAATTTAGGTGCCCAAGGGCTTTAACCTTGCTCCTATATGGCTACACGGGGGGTGGAGGGGTGTGATACCCAGTGGTGCCATGAACAAATGTGTACTTTGTCAGTGAAGACTTAAATCTTTCTATTACACATCACAACTTCATCTGGAGAGTTTTTCCTCTGCTTAGGAATATAATCAGTGGGACACATTATTAAATCATATTTTTAGATGAATTATAATCTATAACCAAATGGAGATGACAGGTATGACTCTGAATACAATTTACAATTTCCTTTACTTAGTATAAATACAAGAACTACGTTCATACCTCAAMCTATAAAACAGTCACTGGTTACTAGTTACAGACAGGAAATGTTTTTTTTTTGTGGCAACCCAAGTTTATTAGGGGCTTTTTTTTCTCTTCCTCTGAATCTACCTGATTTTATTGAAGGTTCTACCACACTTACGCTTTTCTGAACTCAGCATCACCATCCTTTGCATTGCTTTTCTGAGTATGTACCAACAAAAAGTAGACAAAGAAATTGTAAGATACACTTAAAAAAAACATAGTGAGACCAAAGGAGTTTATCAGCTTACTTGGATTTTTCTAATGTACCTGTTTATTCATTTGATAGGCATAAAATAAACCACGAGGCAATTTAGAACCACAGCTTTCTGGGAAACCCATGAAAAGGGAATTTTTGAGTCTTGTAAGCACTTTTGAAAGTCTCACCCCACAGATGGGATTCATGCCTCTCAGTACAGCTCTGTACTCAGACTCAGTCTGAGCAAGCTGTCTTTACCAACCAGTGAAGAGAAAAAAGGCATGTCCAGGGGGCATTTTTTTTCTCATTTCTGTCACTCTGTGGAATTGTAGGAGAAATCCAAGTAGAAGCCTGGTTTTTATACAATGAAGATGTACACATTTTATACAATTAAGATGTGATGCATCCTATGTTCGACTTTCCATGACACTCAGTGCTTGTCCGGATTAGCAGGATGAATACTTGTGATTTTTTTTAAGAATAATGGCCAAAAGTCCAAGGTATATTACACATTTTGCTTCATCTTTAGCCCAGACTCCAGCCCAGCCCAGAAGCTTACACTAATACACTGGCCATTGCGCTAAATCATTCTCCTTGTTTACCTACTTTAGGATAACAACTGTGTTCTTTTTTCTTTTTCCTTTTCCTTTTTCTTTCCTTTTTTTTTTTTTTTTTTTTTTTTTTTTCTCGCTTTACCCCGTTTCTTCCCTGTGTGTTCATTCTTGCATTCTATATAGTAAAGGTAGTGAAATTGAAACATTTTATTTGGAATAATGGTAATTATTCAACATTGCTTTTGTTAAAGTATAGGACTGAATAGTGCGTATACTGCAAATGAATATTTGAGTGTCAAGAAACTGACATTGTTTTGCATCAGTATGTATAGTCTTATGGTTGATAAAAGTTGTGAATATGTTTTTCAAAATGTTAATTTGCATTCTTCCCCAAAATTTTCTACTTTTAAATTTTTTACTCCAAATCAAAGTGAAAGTCTACATATGTTATCAAGATCCAGAAATATTTATGGGAAAATTTAGCTTCTATAATTATAATGAAATACTAARCAAAAATCCAGAATTTGGAAGAGAATCAATCCTTTAATAATGGACACTAATTTGACCTTGTATAAAATATGTGCATGAAATTTCCTTTATTTTAAACAAAATCTTAATTCTATACCTGTATTATTTTAAAGCATCTCATTAAAGCATCTCTAAATCTCGGTAAACAATACAAATATTTGGCAATACATCTTTTCCTCTTTTCTTTATGACATAAAAAACTATCTTTGCTAGTTTACAAAAGCTTTCTCARTATACATTTCCTTTGTGTTCACCAAATTACAGCTCTGTTATTTGTGTGTATGCATGTGTCTATGAATCTGGATGCAGCTGTGCGTAGGATTCAGCTGASGGAAGCACAAAATGCGTCTTTTTCAGATTCAGCTGTGACAGAAGCAAGCCAGAGTTTCAACAGCCGTTTCACCAACGCGAGAAGCTCAGATGCCGTCAGCGAGGTGACTTTGCGTTCTCCGTGGTCTCAGCAGCACGTGGTGGTGTGGGACCATGACTCTGAAAGGCACAGCTGAGCCGCGTTGAACCAGGGAGCAGGAGTTCCGGGAATAAGAGCAGAACAAATCTGGTAATAGAAACTAGTGCTACGTATCTGCCTCAAATAAGCTCATTTATTTCATGTGGAAGACCAAGCAACTCTATCTTCATTGGTATTTTCACRTGCTTTTGAGCTACCATGTACGTGCTATGTTCATAGCTCATGYTTGCAGTCTCCTGGTAACATGAGACCAGACTTTGCTCCTCATGCTGAAATATAAAATACCGATTTAAGAAATATATACATATATATATATAAAATTCATCAATATTGCTTACTGTTACTGCTTTTTCCTGTCAATCTCCTCTTAGTGCTTTCCCTCACCTTAGGTGAAAATTCCTCCCCGCCGCCCTGGCAGCAGGCAGGCTGAAACACCTGTGTGCTCGCCCCGCGCAGCCGCGCACGTGCCGCTGCCCGGCCGTCTGCAGAGCGCTCCAGGTGGCGACTGCTCCTGGGGAGGGGGCTGACAGCAGCTCCGCCCGAGAGCGAACGTTTGTCGTGCGGTCAGAAAGCTCTGCAGTAGGTCTAGCTAAAATAAGAACAGAGTCAAGCTTCTACCCCAAACTCAGCCATATTTCCCCCTAATTTCAAGAAGATTTGGTACAGCTCTGTGTTGTTATTTTCTTTACATTTTCTTTTCTTTTAGCTTCTGTACTTTCCCCTGCCACCTATGAACAGAAGTGCCGAAATGCCRGTACAGTGGCTGTTCTTGTCATTTTCATTCCAGATCTGAAAATGAAATAAATGGAAAATTTCTTTTCAGAATTCTCTTCTGTGAGGCTAAYTCTAGTCCAACACAGGTAACGGGCAGGGATACAGGCATCTTAAACTAAACAAACAACAACAACAAAAAGTCAGTTAAATCCAGAAGCACCAATAAGACATGAAATTTAGACTGTTCAGAAAAATGTTCAGGTATGAAGCAGTGTATCATCCTCTCCCCCACCCCTCCAACTGTCATTATAAGTATGATATAGACCAGTGATAAAAGAGCTAAAAATACAGCCAGGGACTCTTTGGAAGTCCCTGGTGGTGGGAGAGACAGGAGGAGAGGATTGGCAGMGAGAAGGAGGGAGTGAAAACCTTAGCTGATATAAACTTACACAGCATCAGCGGCTTCAAAGGAGTTATGATGATGACTTAATTCTGATGAAGAGTTGACCCTGAGCATCTTAGAAATGTTCGTACTGCTGAAGTATATTWTCTTTTCTTTCTCCCTTCTTTCTTATTTCTTCTTGAATTTTCACCACTGATTCACCACATAAGAATTGCAATGTGAATGTCTGTTAGAGGTAGCACTGCATTTTTAACCTACATAGTCATGGGCACAAAAGGTTTCTCATCAAAAGAGAGCTGCAAGCAATGTCTTCCCCTCCTCCTCCTCTTTTTTTCTATCTCAGTTAAGAAACAACATTTTTTCCTCTCAGTGCTTGCCTTTTATCTATTCCTCTTCTCATGTTTCTCTGTTATTTTGTCTCCTTCATGGCATAGCAGTGGTGCTGAATGCTGATGAGATAATGCAAAGTTTAACCCCACACAGTCCTTTTCCTAATATCTTCTAGTACTAGAAACACAATCTGTGCTTTTTGAGGTTTCCTGTAAGCCCATGAAAGTGGTCAGAATCTCATGACATTCCCACTTACTTCAGGACAAGAAAATATGGAATAATTCTCCTCCCTGATGAGCAGAAGCTGGAAAACAACCTACTTTTGCATAAAAAGCGAGTGATGGAAGCTGTTAGACTTTTGGTTATTTCTTTATTTGTTTCRCTGTAAAATGATGAGACTTATTTTCAGGACAATCACTGTTCTGTAGAAATGTTTTCTATCATGAATCCACATACTAAAACATGCAAGTAGGGGACAGAATTTACTTATACTAACATCACCCATTGGGCCTGTAGGCAATTACACCAATGGGTGAAGGTAATTATCCTATGTCCAAATATGTTTGCCTTTTCTAAAATTCAAATGYTGGATATTTAAAATATGTAAATAAAATGGTGCATAGTACTTTTCAAATCAGCAAACAAAAAAAAATGATAGAATACTTGTTTAGTTGTAAATATTATAAACAAGAATATTTTTTATTAAGCAGATCTAGTATAGTCACTTTGTATTTAGAAGCTTAACTTCAGTTGTATTATATTAATTTAGAGGAAAAAAAATGCCTCGTGATGTGGGTAAGTATATTTATTTCAAAAGGCTGTTTTTGCTATTACARTATAGCAATATTGATCTTTCTGTGATGTCTACTATAAACTATAAGCTCCTCCATGCCACTCAAACCTACATACTAATTTGAAAAGCTGCTGACTAAAATGCACAGAACAACGAATGTGAAGTTTAACAAGGCTTTTTTTTTGCTTCTTTCAGAAAAGTGAAAAGTATTCTGCAGATGTTTTCTTCATGTTATAGCAAGTATTGATTGATTGCCAAGTAATGTGTTTATTCAACATGTATGTAAATACTAAAGTAGACGTTTTACAGGCATATTTTGAAGATAATTCACATTTATTACTGTTCATGTTCGCCTTCTAGCTCAAAAACTATCTCTGATATTAGGATATTTTTTTGATAGGCTGATCCTCATGTAAGCAGGAGAGAGAATTACCCTGTTTTATATCATTTGCCAAGAATCCTATAGAACTGGCTTTGCACTGGGTAGTGACCAAAACAAAGAGATATTTTGAGTATTTTCCTTTTTTTTTTCCCCCTCATAAGAGGACATGAAGGTAGAAAGGTTGGCTGCTTTAAATTGTCAAGACAATAAAACCCTGAATTTTTAGTCTTCATTGAAACGACTTGAAGAGTATATACTACTTCTCTGCTCTTTTTCATTTTTAAGATTACTAAGCACAGGTAAAACTAATGGGTAAATTTCCGAAGGGCTGGGGAGAGGGAACACTTCAAAATGCTTTGTTCTAGGATCTCAGAGCCTCTTGCTATCCGATTTTGTCCTGCTCTCTCAAATATCTCTTCAAATATAAACATTTACATCTTTTAGACATCTTTCATTCCATACATCATAAACAAACTTGTGAATCTGCTCACAAACTCACAAATATATCAAAGCAAACCTTGAAGAGCTAAAATCTGTAAGCTGTAAGGAATGACTACACTGCTGGATGCAGTGGTCATCTGGGTATCATTTAACAACATTATTTTACCAGGTAATCACCATCTCCTGGTAGAAAAACATCACTATTGAACATACTGCTAAAACCTTCCAAGTTTTCTATGTAGTTAGTACAGAAAATCCTGCTGCCTGTCTATACATTGTATCATAACCTGCATTATAAAAACTTTTACTTACAGAAAAAAATGTGGACGGTATAATTTGTTAATGGGACTCACAATCTGTTTTCAGTGTGCCTTCTGTGAGCATTGGGAACAGTGCACTTGCTGAAGAGTCTCACACAAACAGGGCTTAGTGCCAGCTAGAAACTATCATCCTAACTAATTTAATAATACAGGATATTGGTTTCAGATATGCTGATGACAGATTGGAATCTAATGACCTACAGGTGATAATGTGAAATAATAAGCTGGATACATAGCAAAACTTTGTGTATATTGTGACAGCCCCTGTGTCTGCAAAAGAGAGAAAAAGTAGGAGAATCTTTCAATATCAAAGTGTGTATACATATATATATATATATGTTTTAAAAAAACATGTACATTACAGAAGAGATTCTTCCTAACAATACTGACAGTGTGTTAGAATGGGAATTCTGACACTACTGTGTAATTAATTTATGTTGTACAGATGTTAGAGAAAATCAACCAGTCATACAGGAATAATGGATCTTTAGAGAATGTAACAATTAGCTGTTATTGTATTTGCCAGAGAGAGTCTATAGAAATAGTTATTTCATAGAATGCATTTCAACTCTCAACTTAAAAAAAAAAAAAAAAAAAAAAAAAAAAGGAAAGAATGCCTGGCACCTAATAATTAGGAAACCAGAATCTATACCCCAAATTGCTATAATGTACATATTCATTTCATTAGATTCACACCACCGTGTGGTGTAAAGCGGGAATAATTAAACACCAGATGGTGATGTAAACTCCAATAGAGAGAGTTCATGCATAATGCATGAGAATGGAATTTACTGTTGTTTTTATCCATTTGGAGCCATTATGCTACTCTTGGACCCCAAGCCATGTCTCAGAGAAAAAGATCTCTCTGGATTGAGAATTCCTCTATGCTGAACAATTTGTTCATTTGCCCTGTCATAGCCTCATCAGTTATCTCCCTGCTCAACTTCCAGAATTTCYGAGAACACATTATTTTCTGGCAGTGCTCACAGAACTCCTGAGCTTTTCCATCATATAGAAGCATCCGAGCTTACGGGATATCATTTTATGTTTCTGCCAGCAGTATAAAGTTTAAGATTAGGACCTTTGGAAATTGAATCTGATTTTTAATGATTGTAGTGTCACATTTCCAGCCTGAAATACTTTTAAAATGTCATTAACTGATGTGCTATTAATCATTTAGATTTTTTTGATCATTAAAATATCTTTTTTTTTTCATTAAAGAAGTAATGAATATGAAAGTGAAGTGAAGACAGGATATATAGCATATTAATGGTTGGAATGGAGAGCAGATTAATATGCTTAATTCTCCTTCACTCATGACATTCCACATAGGTGTTTATATTGCTCCTTGGTAAAACAATGGCAATTAAAAAACAAATTGGTAGTTCTTCTTCTAACCAGTTGCAATGAAATAAAATAAGGACACTGATATGTGTCGTTTTGCTCCTTACTACCAGCAAATGAGCAGAAATCAGGAAAGATAGAAACAGAGGTATAGTTTTTTCACTYGTGTGTGAAAAAACATATTCTTCGTGCAGTCTTGTGATCACAGCAGCGTTCACTGAAGCCCCTCAAATTTGGACATCYCTTTGCCAGCTCTATGCAGTATGTAGTTGTATGAAGGACACAGGACCTAGCGCTTGCTTAGCTGCTATTGATGCTTCTCTACATCTAAGGTTCCTTTTACCTCCTTGCACCCAATCTACCTGTTCAGAAAAAGAAGAATCAGCATGCCAGAAGATCCAGCTGTTTCACAGATATGACAGCTGTATATGGTAGCACCAATTCCTATGTTTTTATGTCTCAACAAGCCTTGTGAAAGATAYGTGGCTTCCAGAACCATTTTGAAATATGTTTCATTTGGTTTCACTTTGGATTTCAGGATGTTGGGTGGCTCTTAGCATATGTCCAGAAAGAGTACATATGAGTGTCAGAGGCAGTTTTAAGACACTTGTGCATTCGCAGTCAGCCAGCTCAGGGGTAGATGCAGCACCACTTCCAATAGGGAGGAAAGGAGTATGTGCCGTTACAGGAGCATCCCATACCAGAAGATGGGACATTACAGCTCTCTTAAGTCTGAGAAAATTCTCAAAAAAAAAATTAATTGTCATCAGGTAGCTTTACCCACACCTAAGTGCATGATATACATGACAGTGAGTGCAATGTAGTAGGAAAATAAATCTTTCTTGTATCAAGCTTGTATTGTAGGGTGTCCCAGAGATATTCACAGCACTGGGTAGTGATTAGGAATGATAAAGTTTTCTCGGATTGCCTTGCRACTCTGTGCCTGAGAGTGTGGTCTGTGCCTTAGCCTCAGGGGTCATCCCACTCTGGTTTTGTCAGGGCAGAGATAATTCGGGGCAGAGGGCTTCATAGGACTTCGTATGTTGGTACTTCTGGACTGGAATAACCTATCACATAGTGGGAAAACACTATGACCTGGTAACCTTTGAATCTGCCATGGCTTTCCAAAGTAATCTTAGGTTTCATGTGGGATTGTTGCAAGTAGTTGGCTCCATTGTAGTAAAAATCAGCTACTAMAATCACAGTGATATCCTAAACCACCTACCAAAGAACAATCTATCAAACTTTATTCATCATGGCTGCTCCATCTCTGTAAGACATACAGTCTGTGCTTGACTCAGGAGGCAATGCCTTTTCCTGCTTCTCTGGATCCTAGTCTTTTATGCCTTCCTTTACAGATTAGCCTGACTCCTGCAGGCTCCCTGGCTACACTTTACAACCACTTGATAATGATTTAACAGTACAGTTCTTTTGCCCCAATATTTTTTTTTTATTATTATTTTAATGTAGCTCATACAAGCTAGGTTTAAGTCTACAGTAGCAATGCTTTATTTCAGTACTTCACTGGCAAAGTACTTCTGGGTAGATCCATCTGCATCAGCCAAATCTATCCTTATATAGAGAGAATAAAACTGTGCCATGTGTTGTGCTGATGGTCCAAGTGTAGCTATTTCAGGAACGGTAGAGATTTCTGCTCTTATAACTATTCCAGTCCTTGGTTTTGCCCTGACTGCGGTACACAGCTGTGCTGTCAGAGTCCTGCAGTATAGACGTATAGCCTTAGAATCACTGAAAAAAATACATTCTCTGCCACGATCATCATTGTTTTCATGGTCCCGGTCTCTTATTTAGTTTGAAAAACATTTTTTTTATGAAATACCTTTCCTCAGAAGAGTACTCCAAGAAAAAAAAAAATCTTATGAAAGTTGAAACATTTTAGTGAAGCCTAAAGCAAATGAAAATGTATAGGTCCTGTAGAATCAAATGTAACCAGAGAATYATAAGGAAAAATTTTCTCTGAAGAGGAAGGAATTTTTGATGAAAATTATTGGTTCTGAAATATCAACATATCTAAAAGGATTAAGCAAAAGAAAAACATTTCCTCCTGTGAAAAGCTAAATGAAGTTATTTCATTTCTAACTACCTAGCCTTATATTCAGTAGTCTGCTATTCAATTTTTAACTAATCCCAAATGTTTAATTTCTAATTAGTGAGATATATGATTCTCTATTAATGCAAAGGCTTATGGAAAGTGCAGTTCAAGTAATTGCCTCTCCTTTGCAATGGACTCCTTTGAAGACTATGTCCACTTCAATAAAGTACAACCGCTGATTCTGAGAGTAACATCATGAGCATGTCTCTGTGCAAAGGGCCATGAGGATATTTGCTCCAGGGGAAACAATTCCTATTGAGCAAGACACAACAGCTTTCTAGTGAAATTTAGCAGGTCATATCTACCCAAGTTTGTGAAGGGCTTGAAACTTCAGCGTTCCTAAGAAATTCAAGCTGTATTGTCCATTTATTTCTCTATTCCTCATGCCCTTCTGCTATGCCCTTCTTTCCAGGCCCCCCTCTTTCAAAAGAGAAGGACAGAATCTGACCTTCTGAACAGAAAGGACAGAGCTCACCACGTGGCTATACTTTTAGTATGACTTATCCTGTTTTAAGTCAGCCTTTTTGCTTCAAATTTCTGCCCATTTCTTACCTTAGACCTTCAGAATTTGATAAAARATGACTCATATTTTCCTTCAAATTCACTATTTTTATTTTCCATGAACTTAGTGCAAACTGCTTCCAAATTGATGACAATTTCTGAATGTTCCCCTTATTGATCTAATGAAAATGGARAGCGTATAGTCAGTGTAAATAGTGTAAAGTGTAAACAGGAAGCAGAATTCTGGTACAAATGACACTTTTGTGCTGTTTTCTGGCATACTAAAAGCTATTTYGTAAAACTCTATCCACTTTTTCTCAGAACACAAGAGCAAATGGTAATCAATGAGACTGAAAGATAGAAAAGTCAGAGTGGGTCAAAAAAAATAGTGTATTTCCTGGGGGGTGGGAGGAACCCTTATCTATGGAACTTGCTGTCACTGGTGAATCCTTAAAAGGATTTAGATGTGTATGGACAACAAAAACATATGGGGCTATAGTGATAAGCATTAAAACAAAAATAAAGCAACTCTTCTAGAAAAATACTTTGTGCTTCAGGCATAAACAGCGATTTAAAGAAGAGGTGAAAAAAGCCATTTATCAGGCAGTTAATTCAATTGGGGTTTACTGTAATGTTTCTTGAAACTTTCTTTGAATAAACTGGTGTTGCTTACAGAGCTAGTTTCTGGATTATAGGAAACACTGATMTGATTCAATATAGCAGTTCCTGTGATTTTACTACAAAATATAAACTGGCATTCCTAGGAAATTATTTTACTCGTTTTTTTTCARACTCCTATGAAAGTCAGGCCTCAGTGACGATTTTGAAAAATTCAAGTTCAGGCAAAACTGAATTCAGTATGAATCTTTCATAATTCTGTATGTTCTCAAAGTGTGGAATAAATCTACCCAGTCTTTACATGAATGAGATACAAATATAAACATCATATTTATATGCTAAGGAGCTTGTTTTTTATCTCCTGCATATAGGAGATAAGGAAACTTAGAGCAAGTAGGAAGAGCTAGTAATATCCAAAGTAGACTTTTGATAATTTTGGGCAAAATGTGAAGTGTGACTATTTATGGGTGGTGCTATTGCCTGTATATCAATTAACTATATCCTGGAGTGACACAACTGGTAGATAGCTATTTGATGATTTCATCTTCTATTTTTTTTTTTTTAATTATCATTACATTTAGATGTAGTCCATCAAGAAATTTATAATTTCAGATACCCACATGTCCTTTTCTTGGCAGGCTCATAGCCTTTTGTCTCCCCAAGTCCCTAGAATATACTAATTTTCAAACTTCATTAAAAGTGCCGCTCTTTTTTTTTTCCAAAACATCCATTCTGACTGTAACTCTTAAGAAAAGCAGGTCAGGAATTCATTACCATGTTTATTAGAAGAATTATAACAAGTAGTGTGTAAAAATTCACTATTCTCAAGTAAAATGGCTATGCTGAAAATATCCATGATGTGGATAAAAATAAATAAGCAGAAAGTAATTTCACATGCTTGGATTACATTCCAGATGGCATAACTACCCCTGTACAAATAGTCTCTTCAGTGGGACTCATCTCTGCTGTCTTTAAGAAGCTAYGATAGAGACATCAACATTTAAACTAATCAGCCTGGGCTTCTTGCAGAGTCAGTGGAGTTGTGATGCAGTTTTCCTGTTTCAGGCATCTATTTCAAGATAYCAGGAGCTGTTCTTTAGAAGAGCTAATAAACAGTGCTACCARCTATCCAGGGTGAATATCTTAGATGCTCACCACCAATGTCTAGTATATTGATTACTCTAGTAGTAGAGCTATAACAATAGCTATACAATGGAGTTTTTTCAGTCTAGGAGTAATGATCAAAGACGTCATGGGGCAGGACACAACACGTGGATTGCTGTCACCCTCCCAGCAGCTCAGCTAGCAGACCCAATGACATAATATAGCACACCTCTTTCTGCAACAGACTGGTCAGCTGCTAAAAAATATCTCACAAAGAGACAGCTGTCTGTCTAACACAAGACAGTTAAACACTCTGCCTAAGGCCGTAAACTAAAGCAGTGATGAGGACAGGTTTGTGACTTTGGGGTACCRGCTCCCACAGCTGAACACAAACTATACAATCAAAGTTCTGCTTTGAAGGATTCAGAAAAGCAATCCAAGGTTACAGTAGCGAGTACTTGAAGTTGTGGCTACCAGGGCACGGATTAAAATAGGTGGTTGACACTGGCCTCAGCATGAGCACCAAAAATATACAGGTTGCTGGATCTGTAGGGATGCCAGATGACAAAAAGTCTACTGACTAGAAATATTTCTACTCTTGTATCAGTGCATGGAAAAAACTCTAAGTTGCAGCTTAGAGTCAGTGGAGGATTTCATTCTCTGTGTGTTAGCTAAAGGGTTGCTGATAAAACATATGTCCCACAGGATGCTATTAAGTTTTATTACAGAGAGGTCTAGAGTGGGATGTTTTAAGGGTGCTACTGTACAGAAACAGATAAGGTAGAGAGGAAAGGGAAAACCTTGTAAATAATGTGTAGATCATTCACATGGCATGCACATTAGATAAAGCTGAAGCCGCATAGGGATGTGTGCATCACTTGAACATTATGTAAAAAATGTATACTATTAAGTTGGAATTCTTATCTTTATCAGCTACATATTAAGGTTTATTGAGCTATGAATTTGTCCTAGGGTATAAGGTATAGAATTTTTATTTCTTTTCTAATCTATGAAAATTCATTTCTTATGCTTCATGCTACACAAATTTTATAATAAATAACCAAAATTCAATAAAAAAATTACAAAACATTGTCTTATCTTATAGGAGTGGGACTTATTTAAACTTGATTTATTGACAGGCTGCATTGGAAATATGGAGAAAAATTATGCTATTAACATTGTTTGCATATAATCTTCTAGCCTCAGGAATGCTGAATATTAAAGCAGGCAAAAAATGACTGCTTATTACAGAATAGGTATAATAACATATGATATGCGAATAGAGTAAATAAATTCTCAAAATACCTGTAATGTATTTTCAAAATATTTTTGATTTGTCATATTTAAACTCTGATTTAAATGCTTTTAAAACAGGATGTGCATGTTTTGAAAAATATTATCCACTATGAATATTTCCACACATTACAGTCACCATTCTCTCTATCCTTTGATAGACTAAAGATCTGATAAAAAAGAAAGAAAGAAAGAAAGAAAGAAGGAAGGAAGGAAGGGAGGGAGGAAAACAGAATTCCAAAAAGAGCAGCCATTCAGATTTGGATAATGAAAATTGGCATCCTTTTGGAAGACAGTAAGACTAAGTTCTACCATTTGAGTATCTATCCCATTAAAATAGGTAATATTGACTTTTCTTTCAGGAACTGTATAATGCTTAAACAAAATTAATCTGTACACATTGTACTTAGTGCAGTTTTGGCTCATAAATTTCTGCTTTTGGCTTCGGCAATGAAAATCTGTGTTGCAGTATGGAGGAAGGCTTCAGGCCAAAGTTAAATACTTCTTTTCTTTTTGGACTTTATCTTATTCTGTCTATGAACAAAATGAAAAACAGAAGAACATAGGGTAGAAAAATTTAAACTATCCTTCAGCATCCTAAGAATATGAAACAATTCCGTGAGATACTTCCAGTTATATTCACAAAACAATTTTAGTGTGGAAATCCAAGCTAATTCCCACTTTGGGCTACTAAACTGATACCTGAGATTCTTAAACAGTAACCTCTAAATTATCACTGTAGATACAATGATCTCTTTCAAAAATATTCTTAGTGGGTAAGAGAAAGGCTGAAGTGTGCCCATATAGTCTCGTGTCTAGCTCACAGCCCCTGAAATCAGAGAGACATCAGTGGGCATGTCTTCTGATATTCAACGGCATCRGAAAACTTCCAGAAATGGCTCAGGACAATGAATCTTGACTAAAGAAAGGTACTACCTTCTGCACATCTTGGAGTGCTGAGCTGTATGACACCCTGTGGCATCTCCTATCAGTTACCCTAGGCATCTGCTGGCTCATTATCAGCTGCGATCCTAAGAGTCTAAGCCTTTCCATGTGTTTTATGGTTACCCTAGTACTAAACTCAACTGGATGCTCAGTTTACAGCGAGGAAGACAGACAGCTGAGCTATCARAGCAAAAGGAGCAGTAGTGTTGAGCACAAGTCCTTTTGTGGACCTACTTTAAGTGCACAAATAAAAAAGCATTTAGCCTTTAAGACACCTAGACTTTGCCACATGAAGAGAAGATATATTGTAAATGCTTTCCTATATCTGAGTCTGGGTCACTTTTGAAAGCAAGACTTTTGAAAATGTTSCTGCTTGTCTCTACCTTTGCTAGTACTCTTTCTGATACAAGGGCTGTAAAAAGAAGTACATTCAGTGATTGATTTCTGCTAATAAAAAGTGTGATATGGTATCTGAATTTATCTGTCACCAGTTTTTATTCCATTAATAAATTTCCAGGTGAGGGATTAGTAAACCCATACCACCATTTCTTTTATTTATTAAGTTTCTCAAACAGACATGTTTTCTTTTGGCTTCATTAGCTTTTCAGGTGGGGGAAAGGGGTRTTGTAGCAAAAGCTCACCATTTCCTCCTTATTCTTTTCCACTCTCTTAAAGCAAGAGACCACTTCTGACAAGAATCTAGGTCCTCCAGATTGCCAAGGAGCTTGATACTGCTTTGAGTATACGGCTGCTAAAAATGCTTGGACTGTGTTCACACGTCCTGCTTTAACTGAGTCTGTGACTGCTAAGCTCTTTGCAGGTAGTGAGCCTCCAGATGTTTTTCCCCCAGGAGGTAACTGGCCCCACAAACAGTTGAATCAGAGCAGCRAAAGGGCCAGCGGTCTTCAGGGCTGAGTGGCTGGTGGGAAGAGGGAATGGAAACCTCTTGTATCACATACACCACTTACGGATTAGCTCTGTGCAATCACGGCATAAATATCAGAAGTTTATTAACACAGCTCACTTAAACTAGACTGTACTAGAGAATAGCGACACATACAGTTAGTCTGGCAAAACTGAAAGCAGTAACTGCAGTGAGGTCTGAGATCTCGGAATATAAACGTTTACGGACTTGCTACCCATTTTAACATATTATATATGTTTTTTGTGTTTCACCCCAAAAATACCACATTAAGATCATGATCRCTCTTCTTAATTATAATGAATTAAATCAATAATTATTTCTTTTGCTCTGGATTGATACTGATAGCATTGAAAATATCTTTTTTTATGGAACAGTGTTACTGTTTTCCCACCAGTGTTGCTGGTAATCTCACCTCAGTAAGAAAATATTCCAGGAATCATTTCAGACTAGCCACCAGTCATGTGCAGTAATGTTTCATTTCCAAAATTACCTTCTTTAGGCCTGTTACTGGAAGCATCACAAACAGCATTTATCTGTTGTAGAAGGAATCCACATTTCTCCTGACTACTTTCTTGTGTAAATTACTGCCTCTATTTAAAAAAAGTCGGACTGTGCAGTTCCCAGATCCAATGAATCTGCTTTATGCCAGTCTTCCTAGGCCAAGGAAGACTAATTAAGCCCAGTGGAGAAATCTTCCAGTACTGTTGATCTCTTGTTGCTATTCTTCCAGCTCTTTCTTCCACTGTTCCAACTCAGGATGTATTTTTAGGGGCAAGGAAGTATGGGGAGAACAGTTGAAGYATTTTTCTTAGCAAGTAATCTCTAATTTCTTTGGGAACACTCCACAGAGCCAGAAYGCGTTGAGATTTTTCCTCAGATTTCTGTGCAACTCTTCCTGCTCTTCTAGCTGCAAATGGGCCTTCTTGGGCTTGGACTCACCCCTCTTCTTCTGCTGGGACTTTGATTGGTGAAATTCAAAACATCTGCAGTTAAACGTGGCTAATGGGTATTTTATAACAGTTTTTCATTACACATTAGTTATAGCACTTACCATTGTTTTCATTCATAAACTGCATGGAAGCTTTACCAGATGATTACAGAAAAATAGGAAAGAAAAAGGAAGGAAGGAAGGAAGGAAGAGAGGGAGGGAGGGAGGGAAGGAGGAAGGGAGGAAGAAAAAGAGAGAGAGAGAAAGAAAGAAAAGAAAGAAAGAAGGAAAGAAAGAAATGAAAGAGAAAAAGAAAGGAGGGATTAGAGACTAGCAGAACTTAAGAGTATCATATGGACAGGCAGACAATCTAGATAGATGTCACTTGGCATTAAGTGACAGTAAGTTGCCTTATGCTGTTCACTGAATGATGGATAACAAATCTTATTGTTTTACAGAYGCTTAACTCACTGTTGTGCATTATAATTTTGAGGATGCCGTCTGATTTGCACAGATTAGTATTCTATGCAGCTATAGATACGTTGCAGGCAGTAGGAACTGGAATTGGTTTATTTTTTTCCTGTTGTTTGTTGCCTGACAGCTTTGACTCCAAGACTCATTCATTATAGTAAACCGAATTTATAGAGATCTGGACTTTGGCTTTTGCTTCAGTGAAAAAAAACAGGTTCTCATTTATTGGATTTGCAATGTAGATATAATATGGCTAGCACCTGCACAGCGATATTCTTGATAGCAACATATTAGGGGACCTTGGTGAAGTTAACTGGCACTGAAGAAGAAGGAGGAGGTGGGAGAATATTTGTATATTGCTCACCTAAACATTTCTTCAAGTTTGCTAATGTCCCAATYCAGCTTGGCATGGGCCTTAAAAGCACTGTATAATGGGGATAAATTCCCAAACAATGTGGGAAAGAACATCTGCTAAGGGGTTTATGTAATTTTCCACTCAATTTGTTCTGTCAAGAAGATAAAGTATTTCACTCCTTTGAAAAGACCAATACTTTGGGTTAAAAAAAACAAAACTTAAAATGGCAGAAATTCAGTATGAAGCAAAGTTTCTTTGTTAGATCTGTTTTCCCTATTGTTTTTCCCTATATTGAGTCCCTTTATTTTTATATATATATTTTTTTAGTCTCTTCCTTTTATTTTCAGCTCTATTTGCTAAGGTAAAACATCMAAAAATCAAGAACAGTGACTTCCCTAACAGTATGACATAAATATATTTACGAACACCAGGTGTGCTTCTACCAAAACATTCACACAATGGCTGAATGGGTGGTTATTGCTTTGCTGGCTTTCATTGCCACATATTTGTCCTGTATTCCAAATAAAACAATAAAATTTTACCTTAAGCGATATAATCACAGTCTACAGAACTCAAAATGTGGAAGTTTGTGCTTCTTATTTTCCACATCAGAGCAGACCAAGGAGAAACATTAAATGCATAAAACTGAAAGGCTTCTAATGCATTACAGGCTTTCAATACAGTACATTTAGGGCTCCCCAAACAGTGTAATATGATTTATAAACTGTACTGAAAGCTTTCTATTGTAGAGCAGTGGCTCTCCTTATGCCTATTTCCTGCGGAGGAAATAGCTGTTATCAGATAGTATAAATATTAAATAATATCAAATGGTACATCATTTAATGTCTTAATGTGAATATGTTATTCTGTATYTGATTCATTATTTTTACTTTAGTTACTCATGTTTTACTCATTTATTTGCTCATGTGATACAAAAGGCAATACAAAAGGATTCTTGCCTTTTAATAACAGAAAGATACAATATTAAAACTGAATATAAAAGATGTTTAAAGTGATGTGCTTAACCAATATACAGTCTGTCAAATACCTTTCAGCGTTCTGTTAGGGTCACATGCCTAGCTACTGCATGGTAGCAAACCTGAATAGACTCACTAGTGCTAAGAAAGACGAGTCTGTATTTTTACTCTCCTCAGAAATGCATAATGCTTTCAGTCTTCAGAACCCTTTTATTTAAACAGAGCTAAAAGTTTTTCATCAGCTCCAGGAGGGCAAGAAGTCAAGGACTTGATATATCGAGAGAAAATGCTGAGATAGCTGTCCCAACAGCTATTTCTTTGTTTTCCAAGCTGGTTGAGCTAGAAAGCATGGGCAATCTCTTGTCACTTAACCCCCACACAAGACCCAGCCAGACAAATATTTGAGCCATAAACCCTTAAAGCCTCACAAAACATTCAGCGAGCCCCTTACACAGCAGTACCTGAGCTATCTTGACAGCAGAGGTCCTGGAGGAGACAGCAGCGTCCTGAACACCTCTGAATGGGTTTGTATTGCCTGAAAACCTACATGTGAATGGTAGATGCTAAATCTCTGGGCCCTTCAACTTTACCTCCTTGCTTCCTCCCAGCTTTATAACGATGGGATGTGAAAGACCAAGACCGGGGATTCATAAGTGAATATATATATATAATGTATACACACATACATACATACATACTCAGACAAAACGTAAGCCATTAAAACTGTACCCTAATCTATTTAATTTTCTGAAGCATCTCAGTGTTCAGTTTAGATTTATATGTTTCAGTAAACCAGTATATACATCATCTTTAAACTTCTATATGTTTTATATGTAATAAGGTAATGAAATTACAAAGCAATGGAATGGCATACTTCTGCTTCCAGTAAGCTCCAGTAGTGATTAACTTCTTCCATTTCATAATTTGCAGTYGTGAAGTGTATGATGGCAAATTTAGATTAGAGTCTGAGTTCCATTTCACCCCAGTCACACACCTCCACGCTCCCTCTCCCACAACTTCCTTTATATCTTCTTTCTCTGTTTTCATGCACTAATACTTATGCTCTTACCTCCTGTGTTCTAAAATATTTATGAGTAATTCAGTTCTTTTGTGCAGGTGGCAAACCATAAATCATGTCAAATAATTGCCCTTAATATGCCATTAAAAAAAATTAATTTTTAAAAGGAATGATTACCTTTTTTGTAACTTATTTCGCAAACTTTGAGTTTCTTATAGTAACAACTGTTTTTGTGTTGTATATGATTTTAACTACATCGCTGCTATATAAGAAATGAATAACTTTCTGGTCAAATTTTTACATCTCAGCAAGAGTATAATGGTATAGACAGTCACACAAAGGAAAAAAAAAAGATGCATCACTGTCAGACTTTGTAAGCGTATGTAATTTTTGTTATGCAAATTTGGGGTACAAAAGTACAAAGAGAAATGATGTCTTAGGTTATGTATACATCAGAATCTTATTATTTAAAATTAGGAGTAGGATACTTTTGTAAAAATTCCAAATGTATTATTTTTGCAAAGTCTGCAATTACAGTGATGATCATGACTTCTGTATATAGTGAATATAGTAGACCTGGGAGTTAATACTGGAACAATAAAGTAAAAACTTCTAGAGCCTAAAATCATAAGGGCAATCCTTTCTTGAATGAMAGGGAGACACTCTACAGCATGTAGTGATGGGAATACTGACAATGCCCTAAATGAAGAGCAAACACTTAAGCTTTTTGAAATATCAAGGTCTTGGGTAAGCAATAAACTTTTAATTACATTCAAAATGACATGACAAGATTTTCCATATAAATCCAGGACCCAATACTAAAAAGACTTAAATAAAGCCAAATATTTTAGCTCTATCCAGTTCTCTCTCCCTGCTCAACCTTTGCAGAGTCATGACATCCCCCTGATGYGAACACAGTAAGTGCTGGAGCGCACACCAGCTGACCAGGCACACCTGCAGCACACTCTACGTTGCTAGAAAGGCAGACTGCTTGCAGTAATCTTTGAAAACTGCAGTTTGTTGCTAGCCTTTGGTGCTGCCGCAGATCACAGGGGAACTGGGAAGGAACTGAGATACAAAAAGGAAAAAGGAGCTGCAGGCTGTAGAGAGAATGGTAATTTTATCATTTGTAATTTTATCAGTGAAGCTGTCATCTGTTTTCCACTGAGGCTTCTTGCTCTGGCCCAGTAGCATAAGTCTAAAGCCTGTAGTGATGGGAGTAAGCAAAGCAATAAGATGTGGATAAAGTCTATATTGCTGACAATGAATGTGGGTAAACTCCATTTGCTTGCATTTACCCTTGATTGCCTCATTGCCTAGAGCTACCTCTGGTTCCAATCAAGTTCAGCGTCACAGCCCATCTCTCTTGGAGGCTCTCAATGACCTGGAACCATTCAGGCTTGAAGACTAACTAAGTTCTGGTATGGAGACAATAGTTGAGAATTGTGTCTTTCAGGCACAGACTCTAGAAGGATGAAATTCGTCTGAAAGGGAAGCAAAGCGTTTTGGAGGGCAGCTTGAAACTGTGAACTCCTGCAGAAACCAAGGGACTGAGGACAATTATAAGCTTCCTCTGTATCATCTCCAAGTGCAAAGTGTGTTCCTTCAGCTTGCTTGTTTAACGGAAACCACATATTAATTCAATGTGCATATATGTTCCTTTAATAATAATATGTTTAAAAGCAAAATAGCAACAATGGGATTTTAACTGTTCACTATTGTGCTGAGCAGGCAATAATAAAAGGAAATAAAACACACATCATAATGTTTATCACATTTCACCATGCAGTACTTATATTACTAGCACTCAGTACTTATATTAGCACTCAGGTATTATGGTGAAGAAACCAGTATAAGATGTAATGGAATAGAACTAATTACAGCTATTGACCCAAGTAGAGTTGAAAGTCTAAACTGCAACTCTAATGTCTCCAACTGAAAATGTCCCTATTTTATTCAGCACTCTGACTCCTCCTGTGTGTATTCAGGATAATATCCATTTACGGACATAAGCTAGTTTTTACTTTTTAATAGTGGCAGTCCTACAGATGTAAATCTCTGAGAAAGGGATTTCTTTTTTATTTTCTTTTTCTTTCTTACTTTTTCTTTTTAATGCATCAATCCACAGTATTAAATTCCTGTGGCAGGTTCACTCTTCAGCTTGAGTGTATAAATTGTGCTCCTGGATACATACATCTGTGTAGCCCTATCGAAGGCAGTAGACTTGCACTTGAAACCCAAAGCAGAATTCATGAAACAGAAGGAAGCCAATACTGTAATTTAAGACAGAATATGCCCTTCAGAATATTTATTATCCGTGATGAAGTATGAACAAGAAAAAAAAAATCCTCTAGTTTCACTTCCATATTCCAAATTTAGTTTGCAGGGGTGACAAAAAGAAGAAAAAATCCAAACTCTTTTATTTGTTAAACAGCACAAATTTTGTACCAAAACAATCAAAATTAAATAAAAGTAGAATCAAAAATGACAATGACATAAAYGATGATTTGCGCTCTGATATAGCTTCTCTTGTATACTTGTTTAAATTTTATTAACATTTAGATACAAAAATATGCTGCAATAAATATTCTTATATCAATGATGTTTCACATTTTCTTGGCATTAAACGTTACTGCAAATAAATTATGAATCAACTTACTTATATGATTGTTACATTGTTTTAGAAGACATTGAAAAAGGCGCTCTGTGGAATTTGTTTTTCTCTTTATATTTTATTTTAAATACATTCATTTTCATGTCTGTGTCTCCCTATGGACACAGCAACTTGTGCCACTGCCCAGTTCAACACAACTCTTGACTCAGCCAAAGGAACCTTAGATCATCTGCCAGATCTGTTATCTGGAGACTATAAAGGACTGAGGACAGTACAAGCAATGAGTTCCATGACCGGACATACAGCTCTCTCGAGTAGATTAGGCTAATCTTGTGTTTAATCTCTCTCTGAGAAGCACACAGAATTAAAGTTGGTTTTCAAAAGATGAGACTTAAACCTATTTTAATGCTTAAGTAYAAAAAGAAACAGARGAAGAAAACAGAGAAAAGCATAGTTCCRTATTTCTTTCAACAAATGATGACTCACATTTAAAGCTGTGAATAAGCAATAATGATCATAATCATAACTGTAGTGGTTTGTACCCTATACCCACTCTAAGTGATTCATTAGTAGGCAATTATTTCCTTAGTTGAGAAACCACAGGATACCTTCAGCAGGTCCAAAGAAACCACACAGCAACCCCATAAACTGAGCATTATTTCACAAAGTCAGTCATTCTTTTCCTCTGCTGTAAGGCAATAGATTTTCATTTTAAACTACATCCATTAACTATATCAAAAATCCATTTCATTAAATCCCCTGAAAACCTCACTGTTGGTTTCATTTAAGCAAACAGGCTGATATGTCTTAAATAAACACTTATGTCTTGGAGTCATATGGCTCATTGGATAACTATGGCTCRTGATAAAGAACGACGGAGGTGATACCTAATTTGGGCACATACTCRTTTTCACAAGCTCAGAGACAAGACATGTCTTTCATAGAAAAAAAAGCAGAGTAAAACTAGTGTTGAATATTCAGTTATAAGCAGAAAATTCAGCTTATGAACAGAGCAACTCTAATTTTTCTCGGAATTGGTGGGATCTTTTCTTGCAAAAAGAATCATCCAAGGCTATTTACTATTCACATTCCAGAATGAAGTAGTGCCAGTGACCAGTAGATCATTCACTGATTCAGAGAGTTTTAACCAAGTGTTATATTCTTCTTACAGAATTATGGGCTTTTTGAAAAGCCCAATAAGTTGACCCAGAAAAAAAGCAGAAATTATAATCATGTAATTTTTCTTTCAGTATACATAGTGTGTAAATATTTAGGAAATGATTGGTTATCAATTATTTGCATACTTTTTGCATAGGAGCTCCATTATATGAAACTGATGTCTAATACAATGTGCTTCCAAACTTCATTTACATCCACTCACTGCATAGATACATTAAGTTGTAAAATGTTGTTCAGAGAAACCAGAGTATACTGGTTGACCATATAAACTGCGACCTCACTACTAATTTTGATGAAATGTTTTGCTAGACTTATCATAAAGACCTACTTATAATTTTTTTTGAACATGGATAATGAGTAGAAAGGTCTTTGTGACAAAGAGCAAAAGTTCTTGACAGAGGATAGAGCAAGTGGATAAGTTCATTCATTGTAAGTTAATAGAGGTCATTTTCACCATTTTGACTGAGAAGAAGAGAAAATTGGTAGGGTTGTGTGAGTAAATGACCTGGCCTGAGCTAAGTGAACAGGATGAAATAAAGTCTTGGACATTGCTGGATGTAACAAATAATAATGACATAAAGCTGACATAAGTTACAGATACCACCATGAGGGATGGCTGGATTTCACAGGAGGTTACAGGCAAGTTATGTGGGAAAGAAATGAACCTCACAGTTGATTAAAAGGGGCCTTTTAGGGAGTACAACTTTGCAAGGCCAACAGTACCGAGGTAACCATACCAGTAATATCATCTTAAGCCAATATTGTTTAGGGAATGGTTCCACAAGCACAAAATTTGGATATGGATGTGGCACAATTGAGACCAATGAGGAAAAAAAAAAGTAATTAGGAGYCAATTGCTTATTTCTAAGGAGATGAGAGTGGAGAAAGGGAGATTCAAGGGTAGAGAAAAGGAAGGTCAAACAAATGGAAAAGGGGGTGATTAACATACCAACTATGTGACTGACACTGTGCAAGGGTGTCTGATCTGTAATCCTGCACTTGGTCATCACAGCATAATTCAGGACTATAAATCAAGCATGTTTTTCTGACTATGCCACATGTGTCGAACTTGCTTCCACAGCTAGAGTAGCGGAGTGCCTTTCCTCACAAGTGCATGAACACACAAGACAGATCGAGCATCCTCATATCATCATGTCAGTGCCTGTAGCAGACCTGATGACCTCAGCCTCTTCCCAGTGGCTTCCTTGCACTACSATCCATCCAGGGGCATACTGTAACAAAGAGGAAGAAATTTCTGAAAAGAGTTACTTAGTGAAGAAATGTAGATAAAAGTAAAGGGTCATAGAGATGAAGTAGAAAAGAATATATTTATGGATTTCTGGTTAATAAAATTATGCCAATTGGCTAATATTATCAGATATACAATCATGAAAGTATCAATTTTAACTCTTTTTTAAAATTTTATTCTAAAGCTATGTTAATTGTAAGAAAAATCAACTTTAAAACCAAGAAATTTATCTTGAAAACTCAAATTTTGCTCTCAACAGAGGAATGTGTGATCTTCAATACCATGAAATAAATGACATGGGAAAGGTTACACAGGAAGCTGGCATCAGTGGAAGAAATTCAGCCTGTATTTTCCAAGCTTCAAACCTTAACAYGAGGACCACTCTCACTTTGTTAGTTCCATGTTTGTCAAATACAGCTTTGGAAATTTTGTGTATTTGGACAAAGGCATAAAGCAGCTAACTTTTGGTTGCATAACTGCTTTAGATCGATTCTTTGTATATTTTGAATTAAAGTATGTTACTAAGAGTTTGTCTTATATTTGTGTGAAAATGATATGATGAATACCATTCTCTTCTGTGTCTTTATGTTAAAAATAGAAAGTATGTGAGGAAATCAGACACTACAGTCTCACAGGATTTTAACAGGAACTGAGTGAATAACTTCATGAGGTACCATTACTGCCTATTAATGCACTTGACTGTTATAAACTGTCCTCACACTCTTGAAATCTGAATGATATAAATATTCTTTTTCTCCAGAGGGCAAGAGAGTTCTTTTATTTTCTTTTATTCTATTTTTTTTTCCGACTAAAGGAAAGCTCAGCTTTGTACGAATCTACAAACAAAATCAGCAATCACAACAGGGGTGCTTTGCCAGCATATGTGTATGATGAACCTCTAATGAGAGAAAAATCCTTTTTATTCGGTTTACTCTCCCTTCATTTGGCTTATTGGCCGTATCAAGTTAAATGTTAATTGCAGGCTACAGAGAGGTTACTTATCCCTTTGTAATCAAATATCTCCTTCATTAACTACCTATGCAACAAAATATCTGCTGCTGAACATTTGACTGAACCTTTTGTTTTCATAGCAACAAAAAGATACCACTAATCAGGGCTAAACATGGAGAAAAATATTATTTTAATAATAAAAATATATTTTCAATAAGAATGTTAAGCTACAACTAAGAAAAAAAGATAGAGTTATAGTCAAGAAGACTTTTAGTTCTGTGAAAAGRGTTTGGGGATTCAATAAATCCACAGAGATTAAAAATACCTTTTTTTCCTCACTCATTATTACTTTCTCATTATACATTGACTTGCTGTGCGACCTTAGGCAATTAATTTACTCTCTAGCCAAAATTTCCCAACCTGAATATGTAAAATTAAATATCTGAATCTATTTTAGGTGCCAAAATAAATGGCCTGGTTTTCAGAGGTCATTTTTACCCCAAATATTCATTAARTTGACACAGGCTCTGTCTGCCCTTTGCCTCTGAATAACTCATTACTTCTTGTGTACATAAATATGGATTTAGATGCTCAGTTCCTGGTACTGAATTGACAAATGTTATTTTCAGACCTCTYGCACAACACAGTGTAGTGCAGTATGGGTCCCTGAGCTAGCAAGATCCAAGTAAAATAAGTTTGAGGAGCTCAATATTGCTCAGGGCCAATAGTGACACAGCTATGTTCATATGTCTTAGCACATGCCTTACCTACGCTTTTTCTAGCAGAATAAGTTCAACTGTCATTCTCTCCACACCATAGGTATGTCTGGAGAGATTTAATTTCCCTGGATGTAATTCCATACATTTAATATAGATGGTTAATTTAGACATTGATGCACAAAAATGTGTTTGGCCCTAGAAGGGGGTTAATGAATTAGTCTAACTACCGTAGTTGCCAAATCAATGGAGAGAGATAGAGTGCCTCTGAAAATATGCAGAGGGCAATCCATTCCTATTTTAAGTGCCTGTCTTTCCCCTGAGAGCACAGAAAATTGATAGAAAATGTTAGGTCCTTCCATCCATCCAGGATCCAGAATGTTTAGCCCTCTTCTGAGGAAGATATCTGATAAAGGTGACAGTGTCTTATGCATAATAGACTAGTGGTTTGAGCGCTCACTGAGGAAACGAGAGATTTGCATTCCCAGCTCTGATCACCTTATAGGAGACTGAATCCACCTCTCCTATAACCCGAGAGGGTGACCTAAACCACCGTGTCGTGACTAAGCCGAATGAGACCCCGACTGTTCCTCCTCCTGAGGTTGAGCTGCTGTGTAGCCAGGAATGCAAAAATCATTAGTCTGGATGAACAAGCGTCTGATTGTAGTCTTGGGGACACATCTGAGAAGGGAACGTCTCAACCTTTCGGCCCCCTTCCACGGAATYCAAACACGTTTCACCTCAAACAGCTATGGGCGAAAAGATAGACGGGGTCCTAGAAAAGTGCACGGTTGTAAGCTCCCTGTCTCTACCTTTACCTTTTAAAGGCAGGCTTTCTCCTGCGCTTGCTTTTGCACTCAAAGCTCTTATTGCTGACTTCACAGAGATGCTCGGCTTCAGAAAAGCACACCCTCTCGGGGTGCCTCATGGTTAGCAGAGTGCCCGACACAGGTATAATACCCCTCAGGCTGAGAACAGTGTAGAACTCCCACTTCAGAAATTTCATCCCTTGTCTGCAAAGACRGTATGAACAAAAAGTGTCACTTTTGGAAAATAAGATATTTTGGGCTGAAATTCAGTAAGGGACTCATTCAATAAGGTAAAAACTTGATGGGGTGGGCAGTCCCTTAACAGAGAAGGATTCCTCTGTGGATTTACCGCATGTCCAGAAAGCTGCTTGGGTGGTTTTCCAAGGTATTTCTCAGACTTCTGCTTCAGAATGTACCCTTTAAAGATACCATATATAGTAAGCCGGAAAGGGACAGTCCACTTTATTGTGAGGCTCTGAATGTCACTATGTCAACGAACATTTTGACTTAACGTATTATACAACCTGCCTACATAAAGGCCCTAGTAGCAAACTGTGCTCAATGACAGGTGTTTAGAGCCAGATGTAACTCCAGTGACTGCCCCAGCATTCACAGGTCTGGTCTAAGGCTTATCTACAGCCCCGGCAATACTGAATTCAGCTCCCTCCACTCCATCCCCGTAAGGCAACTGAGGCATGATTAAGGCAACGACTCATGATTAAAGTTATCTTTTATTCTTATGTTAGTTTTACACCAGCATAGGCTAAAGTTGAATAGAGTATTTGTGAGTGGAGAGAAAGAGGGGGAGAGAGACATAACAAATGTAACAACAACAAACAAACAAACAGAAATGTAAATAGTGTAATATGGGCTAGAAGTCAGCACTTTCTGGATCTTCACTGAAAATAGACCCAGTCACGACATTCTATGCTTTATTCACACTTCATATATCCTAAGCCTGAAGTTAGGAAAACAAATGTTCAATTTTCCTTACACCATCTGTTACTTATTACTTGACCCATGCACAAGATTGAACAGTGTGAAATTATTCTATGTTTTTAGGTTCTCTATCTATATTTTCAGACACCTGGCATAAATGATGTTAACTTTAGGAGGTCAAGGAGATTAGTAGACAGTTTGCGCTTGTAATTATTTGATGAAGCAATAGAAGCATTTGCCTGTGTACACACAGGACATATAGGCATAGTCAGGTACTATACAACCTTTCTTAATAACCACTGAAATGGAGTGTGGTTAAAATCTATACATAGCTGAAGGGTGAAAATCTCAAAGGCAAATGGGAATTCATACAGTTAATAAGGTAAAGCTATAAAAAAAAGGAAGAAAGAAATATAACAATTAGAAAAATAAGAAGACAATGAGAAGTTATGAGATAATATCTATCAGTGGGTGGAAATCCCTTAAAACAATGATTTTTAAAATAAGTAGGAAAATATGCTACATTATGCCAAATTTTACATGGACAAACAAATATGACAGATTTTTGAACTTTAAGACTCCTGAAACGCATGTATATCAAATTATTAGGAGAATTTTGGAATTCTGTCTTGTATCTAGTATTCATCATCATAATTTAAAATTGACTATTGTTTGGTTAAAGAGAAAAACACCATTATAAAAGACACAAATTCTATGTTAAGTATGCATGTCTCCAGAAGAATTACATTACAAAACTACAGGATACCAGTGATATTCCACAAATATCCTTGAAGTCTTTGTTTTCTATTATTTTCTGTGAAACTAATGAACAGGCTATTTTCTTACACATAYGCTATCCTTTTCTTGGGTATCCATTATTTATGTATTGCTGAAAACCTCTCAAATTTCATTGAGGTTCATTGGATTCCTGTTTGACTTGAGATGTGTTGGAGGCCTTCCAGGGCATAAAGTGCTTGCCATTTTTGGTGTCATCACAGGGAAAGACTCATGTGAAAATATCAAGGTGTATACTGTGGAGAAATACAAACTATGWGAAAGAAAATGAAGATAGAGAGATAAACCCATTGAAAGAGACATAGAGAAAGGTTAGTAGACAGATATACTTGTTTTAATAAATCCAAAGAGGAAGACCATTCAAACCTAGCTCTGACACTTGAAGACAATGAAATAGAAAATGGCAAAGCTTTTCTGTCAATTATTAAAAAGACAAAAGCAAATATAAATGGCTGTTCTTAGGAATAGACTGACAGAAAATCYACCTAAAAAGCTTTTCTGGGTTCACTATGAGCAAATCTGGAATGCCAGATGATTGGTGATAAGGAATAATTAATGAAGGAGTCTCCAGACTATTAAAAGACTTAGCAGCCAAATATGAGCAAAGTAAACATTAAGAGATCCATAATCTTCTGGAGAAATACTAATGAGGCATTCACTACTTTGCGAAGGATAATTTATGTCAATTGGCATATTCTATATAAACAGACTTTCCATAACTTTGTTAGACTATTATTCATTCCCTGCTTCACCAGATTAGTAAAATACTAATCAGGGCAAAACACAATAACTCCCTAATCAATATGCATAGTATAGAAAAAGGAGATACATGTAATGCTTCTAGTAAATGAAGAATGTGAATACATATTTCTTAGGAAGTCTCTGGTCAATTGTATTTTTATAAAAATATTTTCCACGGGTTTTTAGCAATTTACTCTGATCGAAGACTTCTAGTATTTGATGAAAACTGGAGCTGAAGGTATAGTAATAAAAAAGCTAAACTTTTTACACAAAAAAAAGAAAAAAAATAGAAATAGTTTTAAAATYCATCAAATGTCCTTAATATCAAATATTATATAAGGCAAGCAAAATGTTTAATTTCAAATACATTTAAAAGTTATATTTTTAATTCCTGCCAAAATAATTATGGACTTTTTTCATTAAGCTCTAGTATTTGTATGGATAAATGAATGTTTATATGCTTAAACACCATAAGTCAGAATTCATATATGTTCAGTGGCTAGGAAAATGTTAGCTGATAATTTTAGCTTATAATTACTCCTTTATGTTCTAGAGAAAATTAAAAATGAATAAGGAAAAAATAGAACACAACATTTTGCAAAAAAAAAATAACAAAAATAGAAAATTGTACTTATGATGCAAACCAGTCTTGAAACAATGTTAAGAAACTGGTGACTCCTTCAGATGCTGTGTCATTAGCTTCTTTAATTTTAGCAGCCATTTGCTTAAGAATTTGTCATAGTATTTTGAAGATTGCACTTCCTCTGGATGTCCACAATGCAACGAATCATAAAATTGCATAGCATTCAACAAAGGTAAAAAAAAGAAAGCCTGCACTTTTCTGTGTTTGGATGATCTAACAAAGCACACATCTCCTTTCCCCTCTTAAATGGTGCAATTTAATAAAAGAGTAGTACAAAGAAGTCATATATTAAACAATGAGAATGAATTAATTACAGAGTTAAGTTAAAATTMATGAAAATTATTTTCCATTAAAAAGGTGCTATTTATTTTGAGTAAGATATGTTTTGTAAAAAAAAAGCTGAAAAATGCTTTCATCTCAGAGGCCAGCTGCCATAAAATATAATAATAAATAACTCTTTAGCAGTACTTTTTATCAAACTAGGTGAATTTTCACATTTCAGAAACTTGTAGAGTGTTTTACCTTAATTTCTAGGGTGTTTCACCTTAATTTCATTCAGCTTAAAATAAGATGAATAGCACGGCAAGTATTCCTCAACAGTCTGCCTCATATGATAATAGAATAAGGATTCTTGTTGTCCCATCAGTCTTGCATACTGTTCAGACACTGACAAAAGCGATGATATCTAGCTCCCCCAGAGCATTGCCTGTAAACAGGAAGAAATAAGACTTTTATGGGACTGGAAGATATGGGTCTGAATCCCCAAGCAATGGYCGAAGGAGACCCAGAAACTATGTCTTTAGACTTTTGGAATGACCATTCCGATGAGGAGCCTGAAAGACAGATTGCATCTCATCTTCCTTTGAGAAAAAAAGGATGTTGGCCTGATTTACCAAAAGACATAATGTCAGCACACAATGATGGGAGCAAGTGGTATAGGTGTAAATATACGTTCTCACTTCGTCATGATTTATTTATACACATTATTTTCACATCCAAGAATAACTGTTGCTTTGATGAAGCGTTTAAGCAGTCAGTATGCCAGAGAAATTAAGGGTGGACACTAAACCATCTTATCTGGGTATCTAATTTACACAGAACCTGACTGAAATTTTAGGAGTTTGACCTAAGGGCATAAGAATCACTCCATCTAACTTAAGATCACTACAGTCAATAAAGACAGACAAACACTTTCACAGGAAATTTTTCATGCCATCCACTGTAGGCATCAATTTTAGGATGAGATAAATCACCCTATGGAAGGGCTTGCCTTATTTACTAAATGAAATTTAGGAAATTAGTTTAAAGTAGACACTGAACATTTGCAAGCTAGACTTAGACAAAATAGAGCCCACTCTAAGTGCTTATTCTGTTAACAAAGAAGGGTAGAAGCTTCCTGCAGAGGAAAAATGTATTCTCCTAACTTATAAGCTTTGTCTTAACTGATTACTTTTGGAGGTATTCTGGAATGTCTCTAGCAGGTAATCCATGCTATTCATGAAGACCCTGTTTTTTACCACTTTCACTCAGAAATTAGGAACTAAATAGAYACTCTTAAACAAAAGAAACAGCATTCTTTCAGCTCTGGACCTAGTCTGTCTTTTTCTAAAGCRGTATGGTATTATCTGCTTCTTATATAACAGTCTCCTGGTTAAATATCCTGCCAAGCAGCTGAAAAGTCTGAATTTTAGGTGCTGTTCARCTTGAGCAGTTGAACTTTAGCCTCAAAATAGCACAGTATTTCCCCAAAAGCTAGATGTTCTACATGCAATATTCTCTGTCCCTCTTCTTCAAGCTAAGACCTTTTCTATGAGAAGACCTCATATAGCTAGTACCTGAACATGGATACAGCTTACATTAGATAATCAACCTCCATTTTTCACCTCAMAGGGAATTATCAGCCCTATACCGATGTCAGGGCCCTTTTTGCTTACCGTCTTTTTGGCACAGTGTGTTTTATGTTTCTTTTTTGCCCATGACGTCCTTGGTAACACTTACTGTTGGTCAAATATAGCCAAACTCTTGGTAGGGCAGGGAAACATTGATCTTTCCAAGTCAAGCAGTGCTATAGCATGTTGAGCTTCCAGTTTTGGGTCAGTYCTCAAAATCTGCGCTATTATACAGAAGTTGTATACCACGACTGCCCTTGACTATGTCTAACACATCCAAGTTGGGTGGAGTTCAGATCCCYGACCTTCTAAACCTAGATTACAATAGATGTCTAAGAAAGGTATAGATACCTTTCTTCTCAAAAAGTGATGTCTGAGCATGAATGGATAAGCCTATTTTCGTGTAACAGGGAGTCATCAATCTAACTGAGATGCTTGTAGGACTGAATAATGCTAGTAGGCAGAATGGAGGCAGGCTGGACTACTGGCTCCTACTTATGGGGGTTTYAGGCTTTTGAAATCTAGCATAAATGAGATTTAGGCAGATAGTTGCCCACTGTAATATTTATTATTGTTATTATCTCATTAAAAAAAATATTGCTTTTTCTATGAGGCCTAATTTCCTCATCTTAGATTTGGCTGTCATCTTACATAGTTTGTTTACTTATACAATGTCTTTGTCAGAGGGAATTGCAACCATATTGAYCAAG
Organism: Rhea americana; assembly: GCF_003343005.1. NCBI lineage: Eukaryota > Metazoa > Chordata > Aves > Rheiformes > Rheidae > Rhea > Rhea americana. Next base: position 632,299 of record NW_028186442.1, read on the forward strand.
TTTCTCAAGGCAGAGTCTTAAATCTGCAGGTCTGTTTGTTGGGTACTCAAATAAATTGTATTTTACACTGTACTTAAATCCTAAGACAATACCTTTTTCTAAAACCATGACATTCAGGTTAAATTTTATCATAAGATGATGTAGTTCTCACTTAATTTGTAGTTCTGAAATGCTTAGACAGTGTTAGACACTATSTCCTGAACTATAAATGAAGCTGCATAGCCCATTTTGATTAAACATAAGTACAAAGCAGTGTACAGAAAGGTGCCTGGTCAGACAGAAAAAGCAGTAGGTGTTTTAAAAAAAACTGTTAATGGAGTAATATAAAAAAATGAAAAACTTACTCCTTTATACTGCTAATTCTGAGGACAGGTCACTGTCCTCAGCAAACTAATATATTACTAAATGTCATGACTAACTTAGTCATAGCTGCAGAAACTCAAAATTTTTCTTAATCAAGCCAAACACAAGAAAGTAATAATAATAGTCAGACAGGAATTTATCTCCAGCTATTTCTTAGTGACATTTTTTTTTTCTTTCATGAGTCTGATTACCTAATCAATGTTGTTATGGTAAATCAYAATGGTTCAAACTACTGTGACAGTAACATCTTCTTGTAATCTCATTATATCGCATTTATTTTATTACACAAATCAGGCAAAAAATCAGTTAAATCATGGTACAGGGCCTCCACATCAAGGCACTGGTCAGAGTATCAGATACCACAAGAAATGGAGGAACGTGCYTAAAATAAGATAAAGCCATTGGAATAAAACGAAATATCATCCTGATTGTGCAGACCTTCAAGAAACAATGGCTTTAATAATAGGTATCAAAAGATATGCAAAATTATACATCCTTCTTTTACAAAGCAGGAAGACAGGATGGGACTTTTCCCATTAAGGATAGAATGCTTTCTGGCTCAAGCTTAYTTCTTTCAGGATGAAATAAATGGGAAATGAAAAGATCAACAATGCTCTCATTCCCTCTTGCTCTTAGAAGTTGAAMTGAGAGATTATGAACTGAGGAAAAACATGAATTTAAAATGTACTTCATATCTTAGGAGCCTCTTTCTTGCCTCCTTTCTAAAGTGTGAGCATTCAAGTTTTCTAGATTTTGAACCAAAACATTTGAGGTGGCTCAATCTAAAACTGCCAGCAACAGTGGAAGAACATAACTTTTCTTGGAGACATAAGGGAAATATCAAGCAAAWAAAACTTTTACAAATTATGATCTTCTAGCAGTTAACAAGTTTGAGAGGTCATCCACTGGACCAAATAATACTACATCCTAACAAAGATTTTTATTGAAACAAAATTTCAGTGTTTTTTTTTTTAATAAGGGTTGAAAATGAGATTTCTGTATCTTGGTTGAGATTAGCTGATCATATTTGGTTCTGTCTAAGGCAGCAGTATTTCAATTAAGAGGACACAGTTCTCCACAAATTTACACTGGGAAAATAATATTCCCCTTGCAGATAGATTGAAAAAAATGTATATCCCATATCTTATCCTTTTTTTACAACGTTATGTGGTTAGCAGCTCTGCAAAGTATGCATTTTAATATCTTAGCATGATTATATTGATGAAGATACTAACTCAGATGGATTTAAATCTCACTTTCGAAGATTTTCTGATGCCACTGTTGAAAATCTTAAYCTCTTCCCTTTACCTTCATGTCACCTTCTAGACCATACACAGAAGGTACACTTTAACAGAACAACTGAATTTCTTGAATTATAGAATCACAGAATCAGTAAGGTTGGAAGGGATGGAAGGGACCTCTGGAGATCATCTAGTCCAACCTCCCTGCTCAGCAGGGTCACCTACAGCATGGTAGACAGGGTTGCATCCAGGCGGGCCTTGAAGATCTCCACAGAAGGAGACTCCACAACCTCTCTGGGCAACCTGTGCCAGGGCTCTGTCACACTCACAGGGAAGAAATTCCCCCTCACGGTCAGGCAGAACTTCCTGTGCTTCAATTTCTACCCATTGCCTCTTGTCCTGTCACATGGGACAACTGAAAAGAGTTTGTCCCCGTCCCCTTGACACCCTCCGTTCAGGTACTTGTACACATTGATAAGATCCCCCCTCAGCTGAAGAGGCCCAGCTCTCGCAGCCGTTCCTCATAGGGCAGATGCTCCAGCTCTCTGATCATCCTTGTATCCCTGCACTAGACTCTCTCCAGTAGCTCCATGTCTCCCTTGTGGTGAGGAGCCCAGAGCTGGACACAGGACTCGAGGTGAGGCCTCCCCAGGGCTGAGGAGAGGGGCAGCATCACCTACCCCCACCTGCTGGCAACACTCTTCCTAATGCACCCCAGGAGACCATTGGCCTTCCTGGCCACGAGGGCACATTGCTGGTTCATCGCCAACTTGTCATCCACCAGCACTCCCAGGTCCTTCTCTGCAGAGCTGCTCTCCAGAAGGTCAGCCCCCAGCTTGTACTGGTGTATGGGGTTATTTCTCCCTAGGTGCAGAACTCTGCACTTGCCCTTCTTGAACCTAAGGAGGTTCCTCTCCGCCCAACTCTCCAGCCTGTCCATGTCTCTCTGAGTGGCAGCACAGCCCTCAGGTGTATCAGCCACTCCTCGGATCTCTGGATCATCAGCAAACTTGCTGAGAAGGCACTCTGTCCCCTCATCCAGGCCATTGATGAAGTCGAACAGGATGGGACCCAGTACTCAGCCCTGGGGGACGCCACTAGCCACAGGCCTCCAACTAGACTCCACGCCACTGATGACGACCCTCTGAGCTCTGCCTTTCAGCCAGTTCTCAATCCACCTCACTGTCCAGTCGTCTAACCCACACTTCCTGAGCTAAATTGAAGCTGAATAATATATGACTCTCACACCACGTATACTCTTTCAGACAATAAAAATGTTATTTTGCACAGAACTTTCAGTCCATATCATTCAGAGACTAGAAGTTGTGCCTAGACCTTGCAAGGAATTGTTCCTAGGCCACTAAAATCATTCTGGAGAAACATGCATATATTATCCATATATTATCATTGGCTCTGATGTGTAACATATTAGCATACCAACATTTACTTTTAAAAAAGCTATTCAGAGATGTCATTTGTGCATATCAGGGCAGCCGACAGACATATAATGGGGAAATTGAAAAGATTACATTCTTTCAAAGGTAATCAACTTTCCTTTGGTGTTTTTTTCATATTATCTTACTCAGTAAGGTTTTAGAATGTTTATCCATTTTTGTAGACTGGCTCATCCAAATGTTTTTTTAACTTCATGAACATGTCAAAGGTCCTCTGTGGGAATTCTGTGGGAAATATGTAGAATGACCTGCCCATAAGGAACAAGGAAAACATCACAGCATGAGACAATGTGGAAGTTAAAATGAAATATTTTCAGCGCTGAATGAGAAGCTTTCAAAACACTACATAGGAATTCTGTGTTCACAGAGTCTTGCATTTCTATGGTCAGATTCTAGTTCAAAAATTTCATTTCAATATTGCTAGGTAGTCAACAGTTAAAAATCTATTAAAATGTGGGGGAAAAAGTATGAAAGGTTACTTCCATTTTCCACTACAAATTCCCCTACGAAAATTGTCTCTTCAGGCTTCTGTTTGACTGGTACCTTAAAATAAATGGAAGGGAGATTTTACTGTCAAACAGTCATGTGGAATCTCCAATGATATTACGTGATGAGCTGACAAAACTGTCACTGATTGCTGCCCTTAACTATGAAGGAAATAGAGAAGTGAAGATTCAGAGATATTCACTACTTGCTTCAATTCTTCCTGTGTTAACAGAATGGATCAGTTTTTGACATGTTGTAGTACCTAAACTGCCAAATACTAACAACAACAGAAACCACTTAAGGTTAGGTTCTGCTTTCTGARGCTGGTACAAGGGCTACTCTATGTATCGGAAAATTGCCAGGGGGTAAGTACTTAAGAGAAAGAAAAAAAAGCCCAAAAAACAAAAAAACTACATCCTCCAACTTAATTAAAGTTAAAAGCATAGTTGGGTATGCTGCTGGTAGTCTACCAGATCATCAGAAGGAATTTTTGAGCAGCAATCAATTAAAATTCAGGAAGGCTGATTTGCAGAGTAGCCACAGCTTCTAATGCATTTAATTGGAAAGGAAGATCCTCAGCTTTTATAGCAGTTAAACTTGGGAAAAAAAGGCAATTAATACCAGTAAAAAAAGTGTATATGTATGTGTATACATACATATATATATATATATATATATATATATTTCTCATAGGCAAATGGCATTTTAGCCCTCTCTATGACAATCACACAGGTGTAGAAAGAGGATTTTAGAAGTTTCATATGAATCATACAACTTTTCAGATAAACATTAACTCTTGTCAATTATCTTCACAGATATATGGCCTAGAATACATGTCAGCACTGTTTTAGTAGTACTGTTGTAAAGTGAGGAAAGTTCTTTTTCAAGGAATTAGAGAARATTTCCTCAGGAACAGAAGTAGCCCCATTAACATGCAGGCCATACAGTTTTTTCCATGAAGTGCCATAGACATACCGCACATGCTACATCAGGTGGTGCTACCTGTGACTRTGCACGAGAAATTCCAGTCTGCTGTTCTTCTGAAGTAAATAGTCCACTCAGGTTCTTTATTTCCTTTCAGAGAATTTCCTATCATATCTTTATCACATATTTATTTTATTTCTCATTTATGCAGGTTGTAATGAAAATACAAAAAAATGCAAGAGGCAAATTCATCTGTTTAAATTCATTCTATCAACAAACCATGAATTGCTGCCATATTACATACTCAATACTGTGAAAATAATTCCAGTCACATGATATATGTCTCTTAGTTGTTCTTTATAGAAAAATGAACCAGTAGAAACACTGAATTCTTCAAAAATCATGCTTGGAAACGAAAAAGGGAAAAGGGGAAACTGTACTATCAGCATAGTGCAAGTCCAGAAAAAACAGTGCTTTTTTTTTAAAAAAAAAGCAAAGAGAATCAAATCCACTTATAACCTACAACATACAACCCATCCACTTGGAACACATAAGCCTGAATTTGACAAGKCAGTAAGACTAAATATGACAGGTAGTTCTTTTGCTACAACTTCAATAAAAGTCCATAGATAGGATTTATCTCACCTAATTCATGATGTCTACAGTGTGCATGTCTACATCTGAGCTAATCTCCCCAGGATCCCTTTATGGGCGGTGGAATCAGCAGAAAAAGACACTCTAGGGCACTGTTCATCTGACCTGTATTAGATGTATACTATACGCTCAGATGAATCATACCCAAAGAGTGTCAAATTCTCTTCACCGATTATAAATGTTGCAAATGATGTCTGCACAACTGTAGGTCATATTAATCCTTTCCATATGTTTGCAAAGGAGAGACCCATCCTGGATAAGATATTCGAAAGGAACCTGGATTTGTCCTTTCTGCATGGTGGGTCAGAACATCTGAATCAATGCTGAGTGTCAGAGAGGTAAGTTTTTTTTTTTTTTTTTTTTTTTTTTTTTTTTTTTTTACATGAGACTGTCAAAATTTGAGGGTGCAAGGTGCTGAGCAAGGTGATATTCCAGCAGAAGCTGGAATGGATGACCCACAGATAGCCCTTTCAGCCAAAGCTGTTTCGTAGTTCTGTGAAATATCTGAAGCCTGAGTACACCAAACTGAGTGTCCAAACACAACCGGTCACTTCTGAAGACTGACTTGTTGTCTTAATGGTATTATATATCCTGAGCTCCTTAGAAATGAGTCTAAAGGAGAAATCACCTGCCTAATATAGTCTTGAAAACATGGAATTCCTGCTAACTATATTGGAACTKCCACATGAAGATCATCTGTAGAACTAATCTATGCCATCTACACAATTTTGTCTAAAAAAAAAAAAAAAGGGGGGTCAAGAGAAAATTAGTAATGATAAAAATTGCCACTTAGTTAGAATGTTTTCCAGGAGCTGCCAGGAAATCCATAGCCTTCTATGGCTTAAGCTACCTGATTGGATTTTTGAGGAAATTCATTAACATTTCAGAATAGTCCTCCAGGACCRATCTTGTAGATAATTTTTGCTCCTTTCATAAATTAAATAAAAAAGAAAGAAAAAAACTCTTCTAAAACGGAATACTTCAAACTAAGAAAACATGTAATTGCATATGTTTCAGTCTTTACTAGCTTATGTCAGCCATATCTGATTTCATATTTTAATTTAAATGCAGATCACTTTTTTTCCTCTTTTCTTAAAGAAAGTTTCAACAGCACAAGCAGAAATTGTTGCAAGGAAAGAATGACTGTTTCTTTCCTTACGGGAAACCCTTTAATAACTCAGCTGGACTCATGTWTTTTATGAATTATGGGCCTTTTACACTCAGGATAAAGCCTGTAATACTTACTCCTTACTAGTGAAGTATATTAATAGTAGATTCAACTTGACATGATGGTCATTAAGGCCCTCAGGAGCTGTGCTATAAATGTCAGGAATAGTTGTCAGAAAGTTAAATGCTTTGTTTCATACAGGCTACCGTAACTCTATCTTGTTTTCTGTCAAGTTGTAGAGGTCCAAACATACTTACATTTTTTCATATATAAAAAGGAGAACTGAAGTATATCTTTTAATATAACCATTAGCTATATTAATAGAGTATATATATAGAATATAACTTTATTAGCCTTGTCATCATCCCCTCATCACTCGCAAACAACGTTTAAGCACTTGTCCTTTTTATTTTATTACATTAAAAAAACACACAAAATATAAAGACAGCAATAAAATACCATCAAAAAATATATATGCTTAAAGGATCATTTGCACTAGTGATGGGGTTTCCAGTTGCTTTCAGAAAGACATGCTCCTGGCTATTATATTTGCAATTCCACTGAGCTGCTACAAAGAAATGTAGTATGCCACTACTTTTCCTGAACTATAGTATTATAGCTGATTGTGGGTCAATGCACTCAAAAAGCCAATTCATTACAAAATCTGGCTGAAATTTATATTATGCATATAAGCTTGCTCGCCCATGCTAAATTACAGCTATGCTATGTTGCACAATAAACCACTTTATAGTGACTTGCTATGAACCTTTTTTATTTACTTTCTGTTCTTACAGTAAACCAAAAATGAGCAGAAATACTTTACCACTTAGACATTTCAATGAAATAGAGCAGCTCATTTTCAAGGATCAAAAACTACTTCATGGTATTATGGGGCAGGGATTAGCTTTATTCTAGAGAGCTAAAATGAAGTCATGTTACTTAAAGCTCTTGGATTACCTTCATTTAARTTTCTCATCACAGTTCTTAAAAATGTCTTGTTTGCAAAGTATGCAATTATATTGAACATCTCCGTATATTAYATTGGAATGCATGTAGCCTTTTACTTTTAAGTGAAAATATAAGCAAGTGAGCCTGTTGCCATGAATTATATTAAGGCTAATGAGTGTTATATCCATTCTCTGAATTAAACCTGATTCTGGTCCCATTTACACTGAATCCATGACTGACATCACTGAAACCACAAAGTAATCATTAGTCTTTCTGAAGTTCTGAATCTGCATCTGAATTCGATGTCACTTGTTTGTTTTTGAAAAAGCTCTTACAGCCTTCAAAATATCAAACACAAAACTGAACTTTGTAATAGGCCAAAAGTCCCACCGACTTTAACAAACATTTTTGGATATGAAAGAAAGAAAGAATGGACAAAAATTGTTGCTGTTTTTCCTGAAAATGAAAGCAAGAAAATTCTTGTGGTCTTGGGATTYTGATCCCTTTTATAAGCCAATTGCAGACAATTGAAGTTTGAAATAAAATACTGTGTAAACTTTCCTTCTCCTCTTTTCCTCTTTCTTTCTTTCTTTCTTTTTTTTCTTTCTTTTTCTTTTTTTAGGTTTTAGAACCATGGACAATGCCATACATCTGCTCTGCTCTGCTTTTTACTTCCTGTTATTTTGTGAAAATGCATTAARATGGTGTTAATCCTAATATTCCCAGCATCTCAAGGAAATACACTTTTTGTGTGTACTGCTGAGGAATATTTTATCTTGCCGTTGGGATTGAGCCACTGGAGAATAAGGTTATTTACAGAGTATACTCTCACATTTGAGAACATTATTGTTGCTATGTTTTCTTACAGAGCTGTAAAATTTATTGAACTACATTCTCTACTTAGGCGTGCTCATGTATAGGAGAAGGAAAATCAATATACGTCATTGAAATAAGAAGTAAGTGAAGGCCAAATTTAGCCTGTGCACTTAATCCATGGAAAGAGTTAAGAATCAGAAGAATAGTAAAAATACTGTTAGATTTTTTTTCTTGTAGTATAACATCCTAGTAATCTTAGTCCTCAGATATTAAGCAATAAAATTACAGCTGTAGAATTAAAGTAATCAGTCCTTCCAGAGTGCTCATTGTGTCTAAATGTCTAAAGGTATTACACAATTCTGTTACAAAATGACTGAACGATTTCAGGCAAAAATAAATCAGTACTGGAGAAGCAAATGTAAGAGATGATAATAAGAGATAGGCATCAAAATTTTGGTGAAATGCATGCTCATTGGAAGTTCTACACAAGATTCACTAAGGAGATAAAATCTGTGTTAAAATATAGAATTCGTCTTGAAAGTCAGACAGTAATTATCTAAATTTAGTATCTAAATATTAGACAAAGTGTCTAAAATAGTCATCTAGATTCTAAATTTAACCAGTGAAAGGGGACGGACATTTTAGTGATGGTACTTTATTTGATCCAAAGATAAATGTTCAAGCCATACTATCTGAAGATGTTTCATTCCACCTATCTCTCCATTTACTTGCATGAAACAACTCTCTTAGAGACCTAACTTCTAGATAGTTAAAATTAAATGTGACATGCCCAAGGCCCAGCCAAAGTAAAGCAAAGTTTAGTTTTTCATTAAAAGTGAGAAACTATCTGTACATTTTAAGTAAACATTCATCAAAATCAGTCCATTTCAGCTCTGTTTTGTTCAGCTAGTAACTCCTGAYAAACAGTAACTTAACAAATTCTCTTTGTATATCAACATTACCAAATTACATTACCAGTGGAAGAACAGAATTGAGTCAACTTTTTTTAAACTCTTACAAACAAATTAACAAAGGTTACATCTTAAATCTACCTACCATGCACAAATGTTGCCATTTTTTAGTTCTTCTGCCCATCCTTGCCTTCTTCCCGTCTCTCAGAAAAAAAAAATATATCTTTTGCACAATTAGTACAAAACAGTGTGCTCTTTCAGGTTACAGACTTTTGGTTCAGTGCTGCTTGGGCCACCCACACGCTGGAGGGCTTTTCCTAGCTCTGAGCAGAGACCAACATCTCTGCCCGTTGTTGGTGCACAGCTGGAGGTGGTGGATGTTCTTGGCGTTCGTGGGACAGTGAGAGGCAATGGTGTTCTTGAGGAAAGGACCTGGCAGCTTGGCCTCTGCGAGGGAAAGCTGAGTGCAAGGTGCTGGCAGCCGAGAGAGGTGTTGGTGAGACTGGGGGGCACAGGACGCACCACCCGCGGAGATGCTCGGCCACCGAGTAGCTGCAGTTGGTGCTGCTTGCACATGGGAGGTCACCACTGCTTGATCCACAGCATAGTCTGAATATCTCCTGGCGATAAGAGGGCTGTGTGTAACATGGGCCTGGCAACTAAAATCAGCATCCTCTCAGCACTGCTTTTGTCAGATTACACAGTTCAGAGCCTCGCTGACAGCTAATTGTCCTGATCCACCCAGGGCCAGCAGCAGTCACATGCTAATCACTTAACCTTGCAGCCACAGCCCAAAATGTCTTTTTTTCCTGTCACTTGGTCCGCACTGTACGTAAATGTTTTCTTTGCCCMTTTCCTTTTTTGTCGGATGACAGTCTACAGCTACGACCTGCTGCCCCCTCGCCCAGCCTGGCAGGGRACAGGGGATGCTCGGTGGTATCTGGAGCTGGTAGCTGACACAAAGAGTAGATGTCTTAGACTAACAAACTCACACTGCATGCTGTAGCTCCACCAGCAGTTAAATGAGGCCTTTATTTTTCTGTGACTATGGGAGGCCAGGATCCTGCAGCTGATACATAAATATAGTAAAACTGTAGTCAATATTTTATAAATATAGCTGTAAATATAGCTAAAATATAGTAAATATGCTATAAATATGTTAAAATCTTTGAAAATATCATGAAATCTGAAGGCAAAGGACACGAAGTAGATTCAGCTTTTTATTGTCTTATTTCTGCTGTTCTATATACTTCAATGGCCTGCCTATACATTTGAAATGAAATAAAACAGAAAAGAAAACAAAAATCAAAACCAAACAAAACCAGAAGAAACCAGAAAAAAACTTTCTCCTTCCTCCTAAGGCTATATTCAGGAATATTCGTGTGGCTAAACRCTATGCAAACAAGTGTGTGTGTGTGTGWGAGAGAGAGCACTACACCACTAATAGTAGCTTTWCTATGCCTTTTCTAAATTCACCTATGACAATTATATTGAAGATAATAGTACTCTAGTAGGCTCTTTTGTAGAGCTTTTGCTGTAGGCTTCTTATGAATGCCTTACACTTTAAAGAAATGTTGTTAGTTTCTCCATGCACTTTATCAACATGTATTTTCAACAAAAGTTATTCTTATTAAAGGCAAACTTCTAATCCTTTGCTTTTTCTCACAATCTCCTATTGTTTCCAATGCTACAGAAATGCTATGTAAAAAGTATGCTGATTTTTCAGAGATTTATGTTTTAATATATGCCTCACTTATAAGGAAACCAATTCTAATTCCATCTGTGTAATTTAGCTAGGGGAAAACATCAGACACTTGTGCTGGACATTTTTAACTGTAAAATATCTGCAAGTATTAAAAACTTGAACTAAAGACACAAGAGYTCCATATTAAGGGTTTATCTATGCTACTACTGGAGTAATATGTTTAGGGAAASAATATAATCTTAGTTGACTGTGTCAGCAAAAATGGAGTAAGCCTGAAGTTATATTTCTTCTGAGGATRGCTTGTGACCTCCTCCTTCTTCCAGGAGAACAAGAGCAAGGCTCTTCTACAGAAATAGTAACCCACGTTTATATGTCAAATCGAGCATAGGAGTCCAAAACACAACTTCATTTTCTAAAACAGTACAATGTGCTCTAATGCTGCAATTTCACAGTAGCAACGAATCAGACAGATGTGCAAAACATTTCCAGAAGAACTTCCCACAGTGTTAATAGCAGAGTGCAGTTCTGAAGGCAAATGGTGACTGGACTAGAAAGATAATCCAGGAAATCAGAATGTGAAGATTAGGCCAGCATGAATATCCTGCAGGACCTCTTCTCTTGCAAYGAGGAAGAATTGTAAATCCTCTTCATCCACAGACTCTTATAGAGAAGAGGTCTATGGAAGGTGCAAGGATGATTAATCCATGAAAACTGCAGTAGGGAAAAAAATCAAACAAAAAGTCTCCAAAGGTTTCTTTGTCTACTTAGAAGAGGAAGTCACATGAGATAAATTTGGCTTTCTTGGGTTTTACAAATGTCTTCTGGGAATATATTCATCTGCAAGTCCAAGTAAGTGTTGGATGATAATCCAACATTAAGTTCTGTTAATCAAAATGGGATMAATATATGTCAGAAAACTGTCAAAGCAAACAGGCAATATTCACACAAAAGTAGCTAGGTTATGAAATTCAGATACATTATTTTCACCACTGGAGGGCTCCCATATTTTTTCCATTAATTCCATAACAACATATTAAAAATTATAAAAAGTAGATTATATAGCTTAAGTAAAGTGTGCTTCCTTCTTCCAAATGCATATATAGGCTCACAACAAGGATTATTTTATCTCTTTAATACATCCAAGAAAGCAAATGGTATCCTGGGGTGCACTAGGAAGAGTGTTGTCAGCAGGTGGAGGGAGGTGATCCTGCCCCTCTCCTCAGCCCTGGGGAGGCCTCACCTCGAGTCCTGTGTCCAGTTCTGGGCTCCTCACCACAAGGGAGACATGGAGCTACTGGAGAGAGTCCAGTGCAGGGATACGAGGATGACCAGAGGGCTGGAGCAYCTGCCCTATGAGGAACGGCTGCAAGAGCTGGGCCTCTTCAGCCTGGGGAAGAGAAGACTGAGGGGGGATCTTATCAATGTGTACCTGAAGGGAGGGGGTCAAGGGGATGGGGACAAACTCTTTCCAGTTGTCCCATGTGACAGGACAAGARGCAATGGGCAGAAATTGAAGCACAGGAAGTTCCTCTTGACCGTGAGGGGGAATTTCTTCCCTGTGAGAGTGACGGAGCACTGGGTTGCCCAGAGAGGTTGTGGAGTCTCCTTCTGTGGAGATCTTCCAGGCCCGCCTGGATGCAACCCTGTCTACCATGCTGTAGGTGACCCTGCTGAGCAGGGAGGTTGGACTAGATGATCTCCAGAGGTCCCTTCCAACCTTACTGATTCTGTGATTCTATGATCTTTCATTTAAAAATAATTAAATATTATTTTATTAGCAACATCAATAACCCTTGGACAACATATGCCATAAGACAAATGCAGAATGATTTACAAAGAAAAATGAGATCAACTACCTTATTTATGGAAGAGAAACTAGGGAAGTGATTTAGCTAGCTATCTGTTTGAATACCATGGTATTTATCGTTATCAAAACTGTCKATAGATCTTAGGTTTTATTGTCATGTAACTACTCCTTTGAGACATTTGCCACCTTCTGAAATCAGAATCAGCTAGCTATATAATTTGTCCAGCAGATGATTTTAAGTACTGTGTATGWAAAGTCCTGATAAAGCTATGCTGTCGGACTGGATAAGTGCCTTGCAGAACACTGTCTTTCATGATATTTTAGTTTCTCTTGGCATTTAAATCCAAACTAAAAAAAAAAAATCATTTTTGAGCCTAATGCTCTTCAAAAGTATTTTAAGTGCTTGGATACCCAGAGAACAGCTTTAATACATGATAGACCAGGAGATTCTGCAACACAGGGTCTGCCAAAATTGCTCTACCAGGAATATGCCAAGAAGACATAAGCTGTTGCTATAAATATAATTTCTAACACCTTTCCAAATTATTTAGCCTCTTTGAAGCAGATGAGAATATTAGTGGAATGGTGGGAGGTAGATGCGTCTCCTAAATGTATTCTGGAAATGAAACAGCCCTCCAACAATCCTTCTCCAAGAGGCAGGAATGCACCATACACATAACTGCAACTTGAAGATCCAAATTACATCCATGGAAACTGCCAGTGGGGCAGTGACCCAGCACATGAGTTCATTTCTGGACATAAGAATTCAAATTCAACTATATGTAACAAGCATGTCTGAGTGACAGGAGTCCGCCAGTACCTTCTTCGTTATAAGAAGACATAAGCCAACATGGCCACACAATATGGTTTTGTTGCTTTATTCAATGAGTGAACAAGACAGGAATAGTAAAGCTATTTTAGAGGAATCTCTCAGCATACTAACGAAAAGAGTTGTTGTAATCCAGTGCTTCTGAAGAAAAGTACTATTTAATTTGGGATGAAAATCTTAATGTAATGTATTCCTTTTACTAAAAAGTGGCTTGCATAGAACTGTTACCTAGCAGCACAAGTTAGAGTGGAATGTCTCTACCTGTTTCCTGAACATGGTGTCCTCATGACAACAGTTATATTTTACTCTTGTTTTCTGGTTGTCCAAAACATCTCAAATGTTTTTTAGTTAGGATACGGTTGAAAGTCACTTCAGTGACTCTCTCTCTTGTTTCTCTTTGCCATGATGAATACTAATATCTCAAGAAGGAGCCCATATGAAATTCAYTGGCAGAACACTCTCGGTATCAGGTCCCTGCCCTCTGAACTGAGCCGTACCAGAATTCCCCAAAATTTAAYACAGTAATCATAGTCCTCCTCAAAACCACTCAACATTCATTTCTGTAGCCAAGATTTTCATAACCATCACATCATTTCTTTCCTGCCTTCTGCTACCACCAGCCTCCTTGTCCTAGTTTCTTTAGCATCAGTTATGGAGATGACTGGATAAAGTCCCTTCAGCTTCAGAACATTTACTGCCTCCGTAACAAATGTCAGCTGCCCCATTAAGAGGCTTGTTGGAATTAATAGTAAAGCATACTACATTAACTGCCTACAATTAAAAAAAAAACATATATAGCACATTGCATCTTCAGATAGTTAGAATATATCCAGAGCAAAGCTATAATTGCTATGGGAAAAAACATTATGGCTCAATGAATTTTTGAGTCATTTCTGTTAATATATTATTTCATCTATAGAGTGTATTATGTTATATCTTTGATGACTCRTCATCTTAAGCATTTCAGAACTCTATTTAGGAGCTCTGTTTGATATTTTAATTTCTCTTCACTAAGCATTTGACATTTCTTATGAAGTTACTGGTATCATATTTTGTCTATCTCACAGCATCTTCATCAGAGATCTAGGAGGACAATCATCTGCTTGTCAGCTCATCTTAYGGATATAGGGAAATCTGACACATCTGAAGGCGAGTGTTAGCAAACCTTCATGTCTGAAATGGCTCTCTGCACAGCAAACTTGGGTTATGCATATTTACTCATTTCTTATCTTTAACTGTAGACTACACTGTGGTAAAAATCTGTGAGAAGAGAGATCAACAGTCTGAATATGTTTTGGCTCAGGCACTACCAGCAAAAAACATATACTGTGATACAAGCTGAGTAACAGAAGTTTTGATATGTTGAATTTGACAAAAGTCCCTTTAGCACAGAAGATTTAAAGTTTTACTGAATTAATTTTCACTTTGCAATCATGAAGGGAGGGCAAATCAAGTCAAAATAAAGTAAGAACTTCCTTCTAAATTCAAACCAAATGATTTTGAGGTCATAAAAATTTTTTCATCTGTTTTATTTCTCTCAGTTATTATTTTATGGTTTTATTCATGTTACTGTTTACTTACTGTTCTCAAACTCCTTAAACAAAAGTCAGGCTTTGGAAACTTTGCTTTATCAGGGTTGATCCTTCTTTAGTGTAAAATGATAGCAGGAACTAGCAAGTACAGGGAACTTGTAGAGAGGCTGAAGAAGAATTGTTTTTCATCTATCTTGAGAGTGAGGAGAACTGCTGGTAAGCCTACATGTAAGATAATAACTTTATTGAATCCTGGTTGTGATTATTAATACGTGTGTGTGTGTGCATGCAYGTGTGTGTGTAAGTGTACATGTGCTTTTATGGGTTCATGGATGGAATTTCTGTAATGTCTAATATCTTGGTCTAATTCTATTTTTCTTCTGTGGCAGTTTGCTTCCTATTCTTCTGTTTGTTTGTTCTTTTCTCTTCTTTTCATTTATTCAAGTTTTCCTCGATTGTTTTAGTACTATGTTCAAAAAGTTACTGAATCAAGGAGCACAAAGAATTCATTATATTTAGAGTATTTGCACAATAGTGATATCTCCAATATAAAAATGAAGTTAACTATTTCTAAATACTTTTCTTCTTACATAAATAATTTGTTTATTATTTCTTCTCATGATCTTCAGACTCTGTGCCTCAGTACACCAACTACAACTCTAAAATCACTTATGTATGATTCCAMAGGAATAACTTAACTATGATTACAAGAAGCCAGTTCTTGAAATAAATCTGATACACAACTTATATCCACTGTTTTTTGTGCAAAATGCTACTAATTACTTGCTTTCTTCCAAAAATATATTCAACTCCATAAATCAGAAAAAAAGGCTTCCCTCTTTACTCACTGTGTCATTGCATCACATGAAACCACATTCATTTGTTTAGTTAAAGTAATATTAATAGTAAGTGCTTTAGAGAAGTAGACTGATAGGTGAGACAAACCATAAATGCAAAGTATGCATAGAAATTTTAGTAAGATTTTATTTGCAACAACAGGAAGATGTAAACTTAGATTTTATAAACAATCTAAGTCAGCTTTTTTAGCTCTCATCCATTCGGTCATCCAAGAGCAAAATTTAAATAAGGTCTGCGGTACCTAAGGCAGGTTTAATTCAAAATTTAAGAGCCCAGCACCAAAACTGCATTCCTGGAAACATTTTTCACTCCACCACCATTTCTTTAAAAGTTATATTCTGTGAGGACCAACATACAGCCCCTAAAACTTCACAGGGCACATAGTTGAATCCTCATGGAGGATCAGGTCTGTAGTAAGCTCAGGACCATATGGGCTTGTCAAGACTGAAATACTTAATGACATGGATAAAGATACAATTTTAAGCCTATTGGGAATTTCTGTATAAACAAAGAAATAAATAACAACAAAAAGGGGAAGCCAATGAACTTTGGTACTTTTAATCCTATATGGAAATAAAATAAAGTAAGATAAAATATGTCATCTTAARGATGTTCATGTAACCAGTGATAGACATCTACCTATTACCACAATTTCCTTTAGACTTTAATGGGAGAAATTGATATTTTTARGATACAGTTATCTCTTTCTAAATAGACACCTAAAACAGGCCAGGTGAATTACACCACTAGAGTGACCATTTATGTCCATTGGCTATAAARGAGTCTGAAGACAATTAAATCTGTTATAAACAAATCTAAATWTGTTAATATCTAAAGTCAGAGGAGATGAATTTCAATCTAAATGTCAGAACGTTTTGTGATCTGAGCTGTGTGGTTCACTGGAGAATTTGGGTGGTCAGGTCCAAATTTTATATCTCTTACTAAACTGCTACGTAAGCATTAAGTCTTTTAAAAATATAATCCCTTAGATAACTGCAGATGGTGGAAGGATATATAGTTCTAGATAAAGAGAAGCTGTTTGGAGACCACCTCATATATGATGTTTGTTGAGATTCACTAACTAGTCTTTCTTCTGATAAACTTGCTGATGAGCAATAACCTAYAGACATTCTGATTCGCTAGTTGCACACAGAGTGCAGCTAACAGAGGCAGCGAACAGATGCAGCAGTTTGTGCAGCAGTTCRCGCAGGAGGAGCACAGTTAGGCGCAAGAGGACATCTTCCAGTGCCAGTAGCGCCCACTCTTGCTAACATGGTTGTAACTCGCTGTAAAGCTTATTTTCCAGTAGCTGAGGGAATTGCTACATCAGCTGTGTCAGAAGCTTCAACCCAGACAGAGACTCTTGTAGCAGATGCTGCCCTGCAGGTCTCAGGCTGCAGGGAGTGCTTGGAGCCTCTCCAGAAGGCCTGGACTGGTGGTCCGCCCTCCTRCAAGAGATGTGCTGCTGTTGACGACTTGTGTCATCAAGTCAAAGAGTTGAGTGATGAAGTCAGTAGACTGTGAAACGTRAGAAGGTGAGCAGGAGATAGACAGGGCATTCTCAGAGACCGTACTGGTCCCGGAGTCCCAGTCCCCTGCTGCAGGGGAGTTGCTGGAGGACTCTGTGAAGAGTAAAGTACAGCATAGCACTGTCGAAGAAGGCTAGAAAATAGTTGCTTCTCGGACAAAAAGAAGAAAGGCCCCTAATCCTCCTGTAGACCTGGAGTTACAGTTGAAGAACAGGTTTAGTGCACTCCAGGATTAGGAGAACCCRGACCTGGCCTCAAGGGAAGCAACCGGGCTGCCTGACCCTGTGCCTTGCATGACCACTCAGAAGAGGTGACAGGTGGTTGTAGTGGGTGATTCCATGCTGATGGGGACAGAGGTGCCTATCTGCCRACCTGACCCCTSCTCTAGCRAGGTCTGCTGCCTGCYGCYGGYGAGGATACGAGATGTGTCTGAAAGGCTACCAAGGCTKGTACGCTCATCAGWCTACTAACCTCTGCTGCTCTTTCACATRGGCGCTAAYGACACAGAGAACAAACTAGAGACAATCAGGGAAGACTTCAAGGCCTTGGACAYGGTGGTCAAGGGTCTGGGAGCCCAGGTGGTCTTCTCCTCAGTCCTGCCGATTAGGGGGAGGCATGGGAGGAGGAGTAGGAAGATTTYCCAAATCAACAACTGGCTAMRCCACTGGTGTTGGCAACAGGGTTTTGGATTCTATGACCATGGAACATGGTTTGAAGATTAACAACTGGTGGGGAGAGATGGGATTCACCTCACCAAGCGGGGCACATTTGCCTTTGCAAACAGGTTGGCCAGCCTAGTAAAGAGGGCTTTAAACTAGGTAGGAGGGGGGAGGGGGAGTGTCATACAGACAGAGTAGACAACAGAGCAACCAAAAGTTGGGTTGAGGGGGCCTGCAACGGGTGCATGCAGCTGGGGATGTGCATTTGGGACATGGCTATGGGTAACCCCCGTACACCCTTCCTGGGAAACCTGCAGGCATGACCACCTCTCTGAAACGCCTCTACACCAATGCACACAGCATGGGGAACAAACAGGAAGAGCTGGAGATCTGCGTGCGATTGCAAGGACACAATCTCATTGCAATCACGGAGACATGGTGGGWTAGCTCACATGACTGGAATGCTGCCATGGATGGCTATGTGCTTTTTAGGAGAGACAGGCCGGGGAGGYGAGGTCGTGGAGTTGCTCTTTATGTGAGTGAGCAACTGGAATGCATYGAGCTCTGCCTACGGGCRGAGGAGGAGGCAGCCAAGAGCTTACGGGTAAAGATCAAAGGGCTGGCCGGCATGAGGGACACTGTTGTGGGTGTCTACTACAGGCCACCTGACCAGGAAGAGAAAGCTGATGAGGCCTTCTATAGGCAGCTGGAGGTAGCCTCACGATCACAGGCCCTGGTTCTCATGGGGGACTTCAACCACCCTCTGCTGGAGGGACTACACAGCAAGGCACAAGCAGTCCAGGAGGCTCCTGCAAGGCGTTGGTGATAACTTCTTGTCACAAATGGTGGAGGAGCCTATGAGAAAGGGTGTCCTGCTGGACCTTGTCCTTACCAACAGAGAGGGACTGGTTAGAGATGTGAAGGGCAGGGGCAGCCTTGGCTGCAGTGACCACGAGATGGTGGAGTTCAGGATCCAGCAGGAAAGACGGTGACAAGCAGGATTGCAACCCTGGACTTCAGGAGAGCAGACTTCAGGCTCTTCAGAGACCTAATTGATGGAGTCTCATGGGTTAAGGCCCTAGAAGGAAGGGGGTCCAGGAGAGCTGGCTACTATTCAAATATCACTTCCTCCAAGCTCAAGAGTGGTGCATCCCTATGAGTAAGAAGTGCAGCAAGAGGGGCAGGAGACCTGCATGGGTGAACAAGGAGCTCTTGGCCAGATTCAGACAGAAGAAGAAAGTACACAGACTGTGGAAGAGGGGACAGGCTGCTTGGGAGAATTATAGGAATGCAGTCAGAGGATGTAGAGATGTGACGAGGCCTAAGGCCCTGTTGGAACTGAGTCTGGCAAGGGATGTTAAGGACAACAGGAAGGGCTTCTTCAAATACATCAGCAGCAAGAGGGGGGCTAGGGAAAATGTGGACCCACTACTGAATGGAGCAGGGGCCCTGGTGACAAGAGATACAGAGAAGGCAGAAGTACTGAATGCCTTCTTKGCTTCAGTCTTCACTGCTAAGGGCAGCCCCCAGGAATCCTGTAGCCTGGATGTGAGGCAGAAAGTCTGGAGAAGGGAAGACTTTCCTTTGGTTGAGGAGGAAAGGATTAGAGAACTTCTGGGCAGGCTAGATATCCACAAGTCCATGGGCCCTAATGGGATGCACCCACGGGTACTGAGGGAGCTGGCGGATGTTGTTGCCAGGCTGCTCCCCATCATCCTTGAAAGGTCCTGGAGAACTGGAGAKGTGCCTGAGGACTGGAAGAAAGCCAATGTCACTCCAGTCTTCAAGAAGGGCAAAAAGGAGGACCCAGGCAACTATAGGCCAGTCAGCCTCACCTCCATCCCTGGAAAGGGGATGGAAACAGCTCATTSTGGATGTCATCTCCAGACATATGGAGGAAAAGAAGGTGATCAGGAGYAGCCAGGATGGATTCACCAAGGGGAAATCCTGTTGAACCAATCTGAKAGCCTTCTATGATGGAAYGACTGSCTGGGTAGATGAGGGCAGAGCAGTGRACATTGTGTACCTTGACTTCAGCAAGGCTTTGRACACTGTCTCCCATAACATCCTCMTAGAGCAGCTTAGGAAGTGTGGGTTAGATGAGTGGACAGTGAGGTGGACTGAGAACTGGCTGAAAGGCAGAGCTCAGAGGGTCGTCATCAGTGGTGTGGAGTCTAGCTGGAGGCCTGTGGCTAGTGGCATCCTCCAGGGCTGAGTACTGGGTCCCATCCTGTTCAACTT
>NW_028186442.1:653203-717964 GCF_003343005.1 Rhea americana
GCCTGGATGCAACCCTGTCTACCATGCTGTAGGTGACCCTGCTGAGCAGGGAGGTTGGACTAGATGATCTCCAGAGGTCCCTTCCAACCTTACTGATTTTATGATTCTATGATTGCCAGATCAGCTTTTGTGGGTACACTACAAAGGGAGATGATGACTCTTAAAAGCGCAAAATTGGACCAGAGTTGTAGTTAAGGCCATCCTCCTTTTTGGAGCTTCTCAGACCAAGATCTTTCACTTTCCAGGAAAGTTYTCTAAGGAGCATATCACAAGATATTCTCTGGTAAATATTTCTCAACCCTTTTCCCACTACAGTTGTTCCACTTTATGTAAAATTATAGAAATGCTCTCTAAATTCACAAGTGAAGCAACTGAGTCTTCTCTTCAAGGTACAGTGAATGCACATGCTGATGCTCTGAGCTGAACTAAAGCAAGATAGAAGTGGTAACCTTGTCTCCCTCTTTGCTAACTTCTGACAGTTATGTGGGGCTGTTCTTGCTCCATCATAGTTTTTATGACATGCTAAGCATTTTATTTCTTTATGCAGAATATTAACAGAATATTTGGATCAGCCTCATGTTATGAAAATTATGTAAAAGAGTATATATTTTTTCTTTTTGCATTGTTATTTTGTAAGAAAATGCTGACTTAGGCATCTAATATCAGTAAAAGCTCATGCCTGTGAATTATAAATGGATGGAAATGCCTCCCTGCAACCAATCATAGTTATCTAGTGCTCTTTGGGGGTATTTACACGGCGTAATGAACACATAGTTACATGCCTTAGCTGTTTTTCAGAGTTGACCTGAAGCTCTGAAGCCCATAACATGAAGTTATGTAATGGTAAGCTTGATGTGACTGGATTCAGAAGTGTTCAGATTCAACCATGCAGCTTTTGCTGGATTGAAATATGGTCATAGCCAAATTTGGTGTGGGTTAATATACCATACTAATATATACAACCTGCAATGGATGGAGATGAAAATATGCCTATGTAATGAGCATTTCCTAGTAATGAGCTCAATTCTTGATTCATATTACTTACTTCCATGTATTCTGTATGGATACATGGATCTCTCTACATATTTAGCGCAGAAATATAATTCAGAGCTCTGGATCCATTAGGYCAACTGTTTCAGAGTTGAACTTCTTCATTTATAATTTATTTTGTGTGTTTTTATTTTTTTTTTGGGGGGGGTGGTCTAGATACCTAAAAATCTTTTAACCATCTAAAAAACCTTACACTTACTTTAAAGTCTATTTAGGCACCTAAAGATGCAACAAGGAACCTAGTGAATAAAAAATAAATATTGTATCACTCATTGTCAATCAGCTCTAATAATAATGTCTTATTGTCCACAAAAAATAAAATAAACTTTTTCTCTTTGTCAAACCTCCACACTAAAGAAGAAGCAGAGGGAAGCTTATGAAAAAAAAATAGCAATTCTGGTTTTCAGCCACTGTTTTTTTAAAAGCTGGCATGTGGCTCTAGATAAAGCTGTAGATGGCATAAAAATTACAAATATATCTTCTTAGGCTAATACTGGAGTTACTGGTTCTCAYAGAGAAAGAAAAATAAAAAACCCTCTAACTCTTAATTAGCAATATCAGACACTTCAGGCAAAGTGGCTATGGCATCAAGGATTTCTGACTGTGTAAACATATACCTGGGCTTTCAGAACAACTTTTCAAATGTAACTGGCAGCACATAGTCTGATACCACCCTTATATTGTTCTACTTGTATCTCCTCTGTTAACGTTTAAACTAGCTCAGATATTCATTAACGGCTTTTGATCTAAATAAGGCATGTCTATCTCTCATCATTAACAACAGAGGGAGCCTAGATGACCAGTTTAGATTATATATTTTAGATAGATAAAGATAGATGAGATGAATGACAGCAATGCAAAGCAATTTGAGTCATTATTTCTTGATGCTAGAAAAGCAATACTTTGCTCCCTTCCTGCAGCATTGGGAGTCTGCATCCCTCCTGTACCAGAGGAACATACAGGAAGATAGCTGAGTCAGATTTCATTCATTCTTTGCAAGTGCTCATCTGCTAAGCATGATAAATCTCTCTTAAGTCATTCATACAGCTGTATGGAGTCATTCATACAGCTGTAAGCCTAACATATTTCCCCCTTCCCCCCTCAGTCTAACCTTTCTGGAGAATTTGTGTACAAATTGTAGGAAATTCAAATTTTTTAAAAAAGTTCTGTTGAGAGTAAATAGATATAACAATGTAAACTGTTTTTTTTTTTTTTTTTTTTTTTTTTGCTTTTGTAGTTTTTCTCCCTACTTTTAAAGTAAAAATATTAAAAATATTCAGCATTTTTTGTGCCACATGAATGAAGTAAATCACAAGGGAAATTTTGTAGAGTGGCATTAGCCTTTAAACTAATGCAAACAGGTGAAAGAATACATATTTATATAAAGAATGCTTTATTAATTGATTTTAAGTGTTTTTCTTYTTTATAAGCAACAGTACAGTCAGTCCTAATATACTCTTTCTTCATAGTCATCAGAAAGAGAGCAGGACAATAAACTAGTCAAAAAAAATTAGCTTACACCTCAGATTACTTTAAATCAACTGGTAAAATAGTGAGTTAGATTTGCTGATGCCCTAGATGCAATTATTGCCCAGTGTGATCTAGACAAATATTTGCTTTTGTTATTAGACAGAGCCCAAGCTGATAAGGATTGATAAGTGTGTCCTGTTTGAGTGTTAGAGTAGATTAACGTTCTGTCCTAATTTCCTAATTGGTTTCTCCAGAATGTCATTAGGATGATTTGCTGTGTTTTGTTTTTGCCGTTGGAAAAGTCAATAATACTGCAAGTRCTAAATCATAATACTGGTACCATAATGGATATTTTAAAACCTCAGGTTAAAGGAAGAATGTGAACTAGAGAGATGTGGACTCAGTTTTGATTCTTTCTTTCTTTACAGAGGCAAGGCAGCATGGCACTTCAAGGGAAGCTTGTAATAAATGAAGAATTCTTCCACATCTTTGAAAGAGAAGGTGGACTTTGAGTAGGATACTTTCTTGTTCTAGCATTTCCACAGTGCTCACACAAGCGCAGGATATACTAATGCAATAAAATTCAATTTTAAAGCTTCATATAAATCCAAACATTCAGAAATGCAGRAGCTAATTAGATTTAACAATTTTGTCTTGTATATGACTCAAAATCATACCTGTAAGTAGTTCAGGGGAGCCTAGCTCTGTTCAGATTTGTACCTACTAGTACCTTGCCGTTATCTAGAAACAGAGTGTAGTAAAAAATAATGACAGCCAGTCACTGTGAGCTAACAGGAACAAAACTTCTAAGCACTGAGGTTTATCAAAATACTTTGCTAATCTGATTTGTCCAGTGTTTCTTCTGTGTGATGGAAATTTCCATTAGGTTTAACTGGATTTATGCAGGTAAGCTCTTTGTATCAGATAAGATTACATCTTTAAAGCTACACTATGTCATAGAAAGACATGGGAAAAACTAAAGGATAACAGAGCCACAGCAACAAATAGGCATTAATGGGGTGAGTGTTGTGAACTTTTAGTATTCACCTGAGTGCATTCACTGGACCCTCAAAGAAAACATAAGCCTAAAGAAAGCATTAAAAATTTTGTCCTCTAAACTTTCACAAGGAAACAATATGAGATGGTTGTTAAATCAAAAGGTCAGATTTAGAATAAAATTACGGATGGTTTTGTAAAAATGAATCAGGACTTGTTCATATCAAGTTGGTCACAAAGTGACAAAACACAATTTTAAATTTACCTCACCTATTTTCTTTACATTATGAATTACTTTATATAGCAAGATTTTGACTTTCTATCCCAAATTAAAATAGAAAAACRAAAAACAAAGAAAAAACACAAAACACAAAAAAACACACACACAAAAAAAAACAAAAAACAAAATCTGTTGCGGGACAGAAAATTTACACAACTGATTTTATATGCCATTTGTTTCCCTCTTCAGTCTCAGCACAGGGAAAGCTATTTTTGATCCTGTAGGATCCTACTTCAGTGATATTCTATTAACTCTAGCTTGTTGCCTGGCCAAATATTATTTTAGGCCACTTGAGAAACAGTTAGCCTCTCAAATGTGGAGAAGTCTTAATAATATATTGTTACAAGAAAAGGAGAAAGGATGCTTTTGGCTACTTAGTAGGTACTCCAACCAATGACGAATCCTATATTTCTTCTCTCATTTTCACATACTTTCTCATTTCCTTCATCACCTTTCTGCAGTCCAAAAATCAGCATGGATTTGATYTGCGTGAAGACTTTGTATGTTACTTGCCAGTATAAGCTTGGTAATAAGTTCTGAACCTTTTCCTATTCAGTAAAAGAAATATCTCCATTTCCAAATTATAAACAAAGTCACAAAGATCTTAAATGACATGCCAAAAAGGAGACTATTAGTATCAAGCTTTCAGAGAGTAAAAATGTAGAGTTTGATATTTTATTTTTAATTTTCTTTTCTTCTTTGATAAACTATTCATCATGCAAACATCATACAATCACTCACTTTTGAGAGGGTCAGATTGTACCTACAAGACCTAATTTATGCAAAAGTGTGTTTTGAATCATACTAGGGAATTCAGAGAGTTTCTGGTGAGCAAGATATCTGCTGTATCCATGGGGGAGGAACTGAATCCCAGTTTCTACACCCTCCTTTGCATAAGAGCAAACACTTCCTTTAGCCTGGCCTGGAATGGACATTGTGGCTTTTATTATATTAGAAATCTAAAAAAAATCTAAGAAAATTAATGGAAAAGTCCATTTATAAATGCCTGTAATAAATGCATAGAGCAGGTCAAAGATTTCTCATTAACTGATTAGCATCCAGCAAACCTTCCATTGCCATTAATACCCTCTAATTGTCAAAATGCTCTAATTTAACTTACATTTTTAATGTGTGCATGCATTATTATTTCTTAACTGTGTCTTGAGTAACAATGGACGTTAAAATAATAAATACGATGACTCTAAAGCAAACCAAACTTTAAAAGAATTTTTATTGATGAAAAATAAGGAATGTAAAAGAACTTTGTGATAGGCCTRATGAAAGGCCTTTATATGCTCTCAAATACCCTAGCCAATGTCTGATGCTAACGTATTAAACATACATATTTAGAACCTTGAAGCTATATATAGCAAATGAAAATTCATTTACCTGAGCCTAACTATTGCCTTAAAAACATTAACAATTGAAAAGCATACCATAATTTGAAGTCATTCATTATGATAACTGATATATCTAATGTAGAAAGAGTACTAGGACTGTTTAATGAGATATGAATAGGAAAACAGTAGTATAAATGATTATGCCTATCTAAACCAATATATGATTGATTTACAGTGGGAGATGCATTTATTATGGCATTATTATTGATATGTTCAGGTTATTTATTCTATTTCTAGGATCTGTCTTTGTATAAA
This sequence comes from Rhea americana, assembly GCF_003343005.1. NCBI lineage: Eukaryota > Metazoa > Chordata > Aves > Rheiformes > Rheidae > Rhea > Rhea americana. Next base: position 658,655 of record NW_028186442.1, read on the forward strand.
ATATTTATATGATAGGAATGAAGTTGTTATCTGTAGTGTAAGAGCATATTTATGTTGCAAATACATCAGAAAATTGTTTTATTTATTATGTCAATAAAGTTTCATAGAGAGAGGAAAAAAAATAATAAAATAATTGCATCATGCAATTATGGGTAATATGGCCATGGGAAAAGGTGAGAGTAAGTGAAATGAATTGGTGCTTAGGATAATGTAAGCGAGGGACTGATGGGACCCAAAGGATCCAAGCAAAATACAGGCATGTTCTGAGTAAGCCTCCTTCAGCTCCTCAGGGATTAATTCTTTATTTTGAGCAAGAAGTTGCAATAGCTCTTCATTTCTAATCCCAGGCTTTTTATAAGCAAAGTTTGCCCACACACTGGATTGTGCGAGAGGAAAGTAGAAGAGAAGGTGAATAGATCCACAAGAACTGATGGAAAACAATTGAAAAGTTCCACGAGAAGAGAAGGTTTTGTGATTAGAACCGTGGAAGGATGTTATCTTCTTTGCAGAGTACAGGAAGGGAATTAAGTGGATTTATGAGAAACGTCAAAGGAGAAATAAATGAACCCAACCGGTTTCTATCTATCTACCTCCTACCTTGGTTATGCTTCTGCTATGTTTTGTTCCAGACACATCTGAGCTACACATTAGTTCATGCCTTAAATGTCTATTATTTCATTGCTTTACAGGGCTCTGRTTGTTCAGGGAAAAATCAAATCCCTCTCTGTTATAGGTATGTGACCTATAATGAATAGAAGTAACAATCAACCCTACCACTCATTTTGAAAGGCAACAGAGTTCACATCAAATCTGTTTTGAGCTTCTGTTATTTTTTCCCGTGTTCTTTTTTATTTTTTTTAGTCTGAATGTACATGGAACCACTTTTTTTTATTATATTTTTCTTATGAAAATCAGCTTCATGGATCCTGGATTTTGGCTGTTTTCTTTGGTTAAGCCTCACAGTCTTCTTTGTAAGTCTTAACTAAACCAATCAACCTTTCCAGTTTCACCCATCATTACCTCCTAACATTTAAGCTGAATAAGTAAAGTATAAAAATCAGTGAGTATGTAAAACCTGCGAAGAATTTCATGCACATACACAGTGTGAGACTTTTCTCCCTTTTCATTAAACATACACAAACAGTGAGCCTCATTCACATCTCATTTATTGCATTGGAAGTCCCGGATCCTGAATTAGGAGTCACTAGTAAYGCTCTTTGAGTCTACTTGCAGTTCCGTTAAAGTCAGAGAGCTTCATTAAGAGAACTTAAACCATTAGGATCAAAATTCAAATCAAGGGTACTTTCATTCAAACCTGAGAAGACACACAAAAAAGCCTTGCGATCCTTCAGAGAACAAGGGCATATAAATGCAAAATATAAGTATCAATAATAAATACTAACTAGGATCATTAATAATGATGTAATAGACTAATACATGCAGTGTTAGAAAAAGACTATTAAATTAACAAGTGTTTATGTGATCGAATAAACAAAAAGTAATAGACATCAATGTCTTCCACATTGTAGCACATCAAGAATCTCTTGATTCCTTGCTTATTTTAGTTACTTCATTTATACTAGATTGGAAAAATATTATATAACTCTTTTGTTAAGTATAGTAACATATACCTGAAAAAGCTGTGGGGCCTTATGGATTATTTTTTTCTGCTATTTTTTCTGCTTTCTGCCCTTTTTTTTTCTTTAAGGAGGAACTCTGGTACTAACTAAGCTATTGCATGTATGCACCTTGTCATTAAATGAGACACCTAAATGACTAGCATACTGATGTTCTGATCTATAATTAGAGTTTCTTAGTATTATAGCAATAACTCAAAAATCAAATAAACAAGTCAGTATTTTGACATTTGGGGAAAATAATAATAAAAAAAATCATTACATGAAAATGAATATTAAATATGCATAAATGAAATATGATCAACTTAGTCACTCGGACAGAAAATGAAAAATAGCTTTTGTAGGGGCACATTACAAAGATAAACCAGCCAGTTAAATTTTGAATAAATCACCTTTTATCCACTTGTTGTGACATACAGTCATGGAAATTGATAACTTCAGGACTCCAGGTCCCTATGAAAAATAAGTTTTCCAGAGATGGTCTGTGCCTTAAATCAGATACTGCATGAAGACTACTTACAAAGTCTTTTTTTTTTTCCTGCTTAATAAGATTCCTTCTAAAATGCCATTTCACCTCCTAATATGAACAGATGGCAAAAAGCAGTGACCATAGCAATTAGTACATAAATAGTACATAGGAAACAGAGAACTAAAAAATATGATCAAGCAAAACAGAACATTTTTTTTTTCATTATCTGCTATTTAAATGTGGCACCTTTCTGGCAAAAAGGAAGGATTATCTCAAGGTTATTTATTCATTTACCAGCAATCAGCTCGGTTCAGATAGTTGAAATCCCTGGTATCCAGAGAGTCAGTAAGAGGCCTCATGCATATGTTCTGCTTTATGTCGCTCATCTGCAAAACAATGAGGCTTGTAATGATGTGAAAGGTTTAATGGACTCTCTCCTGGTTCGTCCTCTATCTGAGCTGATTGTTATTTGTGTAGTGTAATCTTCTTAAGACTGTGGTTCCCACAGGGGGAAGAGCAGGCAACCACTGGGCTGTGCATGGCAGCTCCTGACAGGGATCAAGGATCATCTAGTTAATAGTTTTACACTTAGAATTCACGAATATTTCTGGTCCTAAAGGGCAGYTTGCTAGCACCTAGAGTTATTTTCTGTTATGTTGTACAAAAAGAAATTCCYTTATGTGTAATCATTTTTAAATTATTTAAACACTGATCAGAAAGTTTTATCAGTCTGTTAATTATTATCTAGACTCAACTCAATGATGAAGGTATTTAGCACATTAGCAGGCCATTACATGATGAAAAAGAATAAGAAGGGAAGATAAGAAAGTGGTTATATTTAACAAAGCTATCCAGAAGAGATGGTGTTTTGATGTGCTGATTAAGATACAGCATTCCTTAAAAAGGGAGACTGAGCTGTTGTTTACCTTAAAATTAATAGAAAACAGGAGTTGATATCCCTTTAGGCAGCTTTGAGGCCCTAAACTAGCATATTCAACTTTAACTATCTGAGAAATCAGTATTTTATTTTTAATTTCCCTTTATTCTTAAGGTAAATGAAAAAGAAAACACAACAGAAAAAAAAATCTTCTCTATAGTCTTTTCTTTCCATGTTAAATTGCAGGTAGAAAGAAATAAGAAGTTAGTGTGTGACTCCAATACATATGAAAAGATTTTTATATTATATATAATTAGGTATCTGAGATCTGAAAGAAGTTCATTCACACACAATTAGTTGTGTCAGTCCTGCTTCTGCACTTACTTTTGGGCCCAAAATTAAAGGCCAAGTTAAGGTATCATTCAACTCTTAATCCTCACAATTGAGTATTTCCCTCGGGAACTGAACCTTCTCATACATATAGTCCCATCAAATGAAATCATGAGACGGTGATATCTCCTTGTGCAATCTATCATTTAATAGAGAATTATTTTAGATCACGACAGATGGAACAAAACAGTTTTGAGGAAGGAACATGTTTAAAAATAGACTTTATCAGTATCAGGCAGAATGAGATTAMTACAACTCAAATATGCATGGAGTAAAAACACAGAGGAGAGTATTAACTCACTACTTTGACCCCCTCTGCACCACAGGACATTGCATTTCATCTAGTTATCCTTGTATAGAGCCCAGTCACTTGTATATGACTAAAGAAGGCCTTGTGCTTTGCAAGAGTGCRTGCAGCTTTGAATCAAGGTATCAAAAGAAGGAGAAACCAGCACTTCTCTTCACAGCATTTTTATTCTTTCTTTTTCTGATATCTAGTTCTCTTCACATGAAAAACGCGTCTACTTTCTGGTTTGAATGTGTCAAATAGCYGTTGTTTTGCCCTCTGGCTCCTATTATTTTATAAAAATATCATTATCATAGAATCATAGAATAATTTATGTTAGGAGCAACTCTGGAGGTCTGCTAATACAAACCACARCTCAAAGGAGGGATAAATTCAAAATCAGATCAAATATATTTTAATTTTATCATTTTGTCATTCTCTGCTGTCTCTTTGGAGAGGACACAACAGGAGTATATTGTATCCATTTCATTCTAGCATTTTTTTTAATATGGGTAGCAAAACTGTACATAGACTGCAGTGTAAGTCCTATTGATTGTATGTGCCAAAATAAAGTTACTTTTCTAAATCCTGGAAGACTACAAAATACCACTAGTCCTTTTTACCACAACTTCTGGAAAACATGTGTGTAAAAACATACAGTTCTATGATAGTCTCTGCTGCTAGCACTTCCCCAAAACATTGCAAAATCACCTAATTGTGCTTCTGCKGTTTAATTCATACTCCTTCTTTTTGCTGCCTATAAAAAGTCTTCTCAGTAATAGCCCCCTCGCCCTCTTCTCCTTTTACATTGACCAGGGTTGTGATTTTTCCTTGCTCTCAGTACATCTCCCTTCCTTACCTCTCCCAGCCTGTATGTACCTAATGTCTCTGCACAAATATGATCTGGCCCAATGAGTTACCCATCAGTAGTAACACAAATCAAAGCTGYGATTAAATTGAAATGAAAGTCAAAAATTTCATTCCAATTCTAGCAACTTTTTATGTTTTCTCTTTGTTTGTTTGCTTGGTTTGTATTTTAGAGCAACAGGAAGTGGTATGAAATTTTGTACTCCAGAGAATTAGGAGGTATATAGGTGTGGACAACCAAGCTGGTGGATGTTAAAGATAGTAAGAGGAAGTACTTTTCTTTTCTTTTCTTTTCTTTTCTTTTCTTTTCTTTTCTTTTCTTTTCTTTTCTTTTCTTTTCTTTTCTTTTCTTTTCTTTTCTTTTCTTTTNTTTTTTTTTTTTTTTCAGATCAACTGAACTTAAAATTTCTCATTAAAATACATGGTCATTTTATAATTAAAATCACTGCAAAAAAAGTAAAAATATAAAAATTTGGGGGTTTTGGTGAGAATATTTTCTTTTTGCTTTTTTTCTTTGTTTTTTCTGCTTTGTATCTGCTAAATAAATGAGAAGAGAGATGAAGGTAGCGATAAAAAAAATGTGATGAACAGGACCTGAAATATCAAAAATAAAACCATTTCCCTATCCCTCTCCAGCTCTCAATTTCTATTTCAAAATAGAAAATTGAAAAGTAAAATTTCCTCCAAAATATCATTAGCAGCACTTTTGCATGTTTTGACTAAAAAGTTTTAAATAGAAAGCATGTATTTGTATTCCCAATACTTTGAAAGACTTTAAAAGTTCTAAGTTGTGTAATAGTTATTTTATATAACTGCATGATCTTGTCATAGCTCTCTTCTCCTTCCTATAACTTCTTCGCTATGCACTGCAATTAATTATGCATTTCCCTCAGTCATCAGTCTCTACCTTTATTGATCAATCTGCAATTAGCATTTGTTTTCCACTAATGATAATCACAGGCATTCATGTAGCACCTTTATTCACAATACCTCAAATGTCCCAAAAATCTTTAAAAATGATTTAATACATTGTAGTAGGAGAAACACAATAGTTTCTCCTTCTTCCTCTTTTCAAAATCATTCATGACTCTTGAAAACATTTAGGCTCATTTTCTCTCTGAAGTTTTGTATTTTGAACACAAAGTACAAAAAGACTCTTTATATGTGTTTGAGAAGAACAATAAGGAAACCTTATACTAGAGAAATATTTAAGAAGATAAAAGATACCATTGAACAAAATATGTTGAAGCTCTAACTTCAAATACTGCATATAATTCTGGTATTATATTCTGGACTTCCAAATTGAATTCAAATTTGGAAAAGAGCTATTAAGTATGACTAGAGAAGAGAAAAATCCTTCTTGAGAAGGGACTGCAAGCTCATGGTTTTCTTAGCTTAGCAAAACAATGACTGAGAAGAGGCAGGACTTCAGTCAATAAACACGTCAGGATAAAAGCAGCTACAGAAAGGTGAAGAGCTATTTGAGCTAAAAGCTAACATGTGCATAAGAATAAACGAGCATAAAGTGTCCATGCATAAATTTTGAATGAAAATTAGGAAACTGCTTCCTAACACTCAGAAGAACAAAAGTCCTTGATAGGAGTGTTAGTCTGCGGGACAGACCTGACTGGTTCTAAGATGGAGTAAATGAGAGGACTTTTATAAGACTTTTGATTATTATTTTGATTTGCAAATATTAATGGAAATACCTTCTAAACAAGAAGCAAACTGTAAAAGGTACAAGGACTATCAGCTGCAGAAGCTACTTTTGATCTAGCTAGTCTATCTATGTGCTTTACTGGAAATTTTTGAAGTGCTTTTGTATATATAATATATATATACACACACATATATATATATAATTATAATATATATATATATACACATGTATATATAATATATATATTTTAATAATAAGCATTTAAAATTCTACCATTTCTTTGTCGATGTGTGTGCACATATATATATATATATATATGCACACACGTATAATACGTATTCATATTCATATTTGTATTCTTCCATATAATATCCCTAATGGATAGCAGAATAAGTACATGTTTACTGGAAGGCTCTAAATGGCTTTGAACACTTTTAGTGAAACACTTCAACATTTCTCTAACATAATGTTTTGAAAGGGCCTAGGGTCAATACAAATGAAATATATGGAGGCTAAAAGAAAATTTGACAGAAAATTTGTTCAAAGAGCACAGTAAGGTGGCATGTAAAAACAATAATGGGCCATTACGCTGTCTTATTAGAGAAATTAAAGCATTGCACACACCATCTGACTCATAGTGTCTGGCTTTTCTACTGAACAACTTGAAACCTGTATTTTCAACTCAAGTAATGATTTTTTAAGTGTAATTTTCTTTTTAACAGCAAAAAATTAATAAATCAGATGTGGCAAACCTGTCTGGTAAGTTTGGTAAGCCACCAGACTCCCAGAGTWTGATTAAGCAAGAACTAGTATTCATATGCAAACAGGCTAAATGCAGGGCTAAATGCGGGTTTTTCAGGTACAAACAGGGATGAATGATCTTCTGTGAATATAGCAGTATAGAAAAAAAGTWGCATATGTGTATTAATGTATGAAGGACCTATACACCCTACTGTCTCTTAAATTAGAAATGGATCTGCAGCATTGAATTCAGTTCTTGGGAAATGTCTACCTGGAAAACATGTAGGATGTCACAAGCAAATCTTCCAGGCAACTTTTTTTCAGAAAGATATAAATTCCCTTCAGTGATAAAGCTTATGCCACTGCTTCAAATAGAATTTACTTTAGCAGCCAAAGCTTCTACATTATGTTGAGGTGATTACTTTTGCCATTATGAAAGAACTGGAAAAAAGTACCTCTAAAAGACATGATTATGTTTTAGAAAGCTTCTCATACAGTCTGCCTTTACACTTGATCCCATCTGCTCATCTCAACCTAAATATTTATGATGTTGGAAAACTAAGTAGTTATTTGTCAAAAAAATAAAAATAAAATGGACACCACATTTGAATTTGTTACGGGGTGAGAGTTCTGCAACTGTCTCATTACAGGGACATCAAGTACACTCTTCTATGCATATACATGTAAGACATCTGTCTGAATTTATCTTACTGAAGGTGACTGATGTATATACTGCCTTCATTTTATAGTAGTTAACAAATACAATTTACCAAGATGTGTATAGAAACATTAACAAGTTAACTGGGTTATATTTTTACTTGTGATAAACGGAGTGCTACTGAACTCAAGGATATGACTCACTGTGACTCAGTGACTAAACACTTGATTCCTAGGCCTTCCAAGACATACATTATGTTAATATCTAGCTAACTTACACATTGCTGGACAAATTTTATGTTCACTCTGCTTTTGTGAGATACGGATGCATCATCTCCTTTACGTAGATATGAATCTGAGGTTCAAAGCTGAGTCAATGAACCAGAGTTACTTAAGTCTAGGAACTGAACCTCAGTCACTTCAATCACATATTTACTGAAATATCAGCCTCCACTCTCCTTTGCTCTTAGGCAGCACTCTATAGCTAAATGTTTAGGCACAAAGCACCTGGAAACATTTGAAGACTCTAGAGTCATCCAGATTATAGTATGATTGTATTTACAAGGACCACTACAAATTAGCTTACCCTTTCCCAGACAGATGTGTTTTCTCTCATTTGTTCTGAAAGATCTCAGAAGCTTCGCAAGGTATTCTGTAACAATTATCTCTTTTATTTCCTACTGTTGCCTGAAGTAGATCTTTCTTTCTGAAATTTAATGTTTTTACTTTTTGTTTTCCCCATTGTGAACAAGGCTATTTGCATATTCAAAGTAGTCATTAATAAACTTGAAGGCTTTATTCTGTCAATTCTGATTCTTCCTTCTTTTAACCGATGAAATCCCATTTCCTCTTATATTTTCCAGTTGGTCATTTTTGATGACATATGCCTGCCTGCATCAATGAATTGATAATTTTATAGATTACTTTTGTTTTTTTGTTTGTTTGTTTTGGATAAATAAGTCACAAAACAGCTGATAGGAAAAGGAATTGCCTCCAATGGATACCAGTCAAGAGGAAATGGCACAAAATCCAGATATTTGCTCCTTCACCATCCATTCCTGTTCCTCACTGCTTATGGCATATTTAGATCTGAAGGAAGAAACATATAGAGTACAATCAATGGTCCTCAGCTGCTCCTAGTCCTTTGTCAGTGCTGAAAATCTCTCTGAAAAGAACAGCATAAACCTGCTTAGCCTCTACTCTATAACCTGTCCTTGGATCCCAAATGGAGTTTAAATTGGCTGAACTTAAGTTTTGTGCCACCGTATGCTTGCATTTACTTACGAATACAAATTACCACTCAGACCACAGGTGAGTCTTCTCCTGGAGCCTTTCTCTGCATAGTACCTGCTAGTTTGCAGGACTAACACAAAAAACAAACAAAAAAATGAACGGGGACCACATAGATGCCAACCTGCTCTCCAGCTGTTCGATGAGGGTTGGTTTGTGGTTTGGTTATCAGAGTTCACACACTTTCACAAAATATTCATTACTGATATTAAATTTATTGTTATCATGCGACTACACTATCCTTATGCACTAGTTAAAATGTGTCTTTTTATATATAATTTCATTTACTATTTTCAAATCCCTTTATGATCTCTTTACAATCTTTACCTTATAATGTGTTAATACGTTCAAGAGTCTTTAGCTGATGCTATTTGGAAATACATTTTCATTAAATAACTTTGAATTTTAATTTTGAATTTGATATGATTCAATATCATTAAATGTCCTTTTTATTTTACTGTATAAAAGGCTAAAAAGAAGTTATCGCAGCATGCATTTACCTATACTTTTATCATTTTCATTTTATTCATCTTCTACTTAAGATTAAAAGTACCAGTACCAGTAAATGCATCCACACCATCCCATCCACCACCACCCCCCACACACACACCATTAGGCACACCCACAGAAAAAAATGAATTCAAAAATGTAATTTTCAGGACATAAAATATCTGTCCAGGAGTTTCTACTGTTTAATTCAGAATTATATGAAACTTTATTTTTTATACAGGAAGGTTTGGTGGCATGGAGAAGTGCTGACTCATGACCTGATGCAGGGACATCACAGTTTGAATCTCTGCAGGCAGACAAAACTTGGCAGCTTTCATCACAAATTAGGGAAAATATATACAGAAAAATAATATGGCAAAAGATGCAAGGCACTAAGACTTACAGATGTTTTGATTACAGCAGACATATAAACAATGGTCGATGTACTGAAATAAGAAATAGAAAAAAGTTGCAGCAAAAATTTAAGGTACTTTATGTATTTGGAGACTCATAAGAAAGATAAACAGCTCTTGGGACTTTTACAATTGAATCCCGGGGGCTGGATCATTGAACAGGAAATTTTTCACTTCCAGTTTTTGTGTTGTGTCTGACCTAGCACATCTGAATGTTTTTACCTTTTGACTCACACTTTTGCTTCTGCTAGTTTGCACTGCTTCCATCTGTCCTGATTTGCTGAGCTTGACTTTGAGAGAAATGGAAAGATTTACTGCAGCAGGAGAAGGTAGTGAAACGCTCTGGATGTTCTAACATCATTCCTACTCTTCGCTGAGGGAGAAGAGAGAAAAGGGAAGACCAGGGAGGGCCAGGGGCAGCATGGCCAAATGCCCATGTTCTACCTCAAAGTTTGCTCATTTCCTTTGAGGGAAGAGAAGAGCGATTCTTCAATTAAATCAAATAACTGAATAGGAATTTGGAATACTGCTTCATGGATAAAAGCTAGCAAGGTCATTTCATTTGAAATGTCCCTTTCTAGAACATTTAAAGCTTCTCAGCTCAGACAAATGGCTTCACACAGATCAAGCAGACACTTCCTGAAAAATGCACATCTGCTTTAAGTATACATTGCACTATAATTCAAGCGAAACGTAAATGGGAATAGAGGGAGACCTTTACATTGATTGAAAAGCTATCGTTAGAAAAATATTCCTCAAAAATCTTTGTGAGGAGGACAAGTAGAAGAAAGCTTACAGACGTGTAGCTGTAGTTACTAGTCTATTTTCTTCATATTGAAGGACATTTACCTCCACAGGACACGTGTTATATCATGTACGGTCAAATCTCACTTTTGCAATAAACCTGTTCTGGAGGTGCTTCATTACAATAAGTTGCTGGTGTCAGTTAAAATATCCGGAAAGCAAACAGCCACCACACCCAACTTTTAAAAGAACTTTARTTTTCATCAGGCTTCAGTTTTTGTAACAGGGTAACCTGGGCCTCAAAGAAGTGCAGCACTCACTCAAAGAGCAAGATCAGAGAGACCTGAATGGTAGGGGAAAGCCCTGGGTAACTGAGGCATCAACTTTCAAGATAAACTCAGAATTAGCAAATAATAACACTCGTCTCCTTTGGATCACTGAAAGCACAGTATATTTGTGGATATCTGCTTTTCACCACTGATTTGGCTGATATGATCTCTTAGTATCTTCTAGTGATTTAAAGCCACTTTTAGCAAGTGTATTGTGAGGAATATGGGAACTCAGGAACACACTTAAAGCATGACCACCTTGTACCAAGTCATTATACTTCTGCCCTCTGCACTTCATGCTTTGAGTACACTTTTCAAAATAYCTTCATTCATTTCTTATTCAAAACAATACTTTGTTGTATTTTTCACAGTTTGACTTCTGAGGAAAATTTAGTTGAGGTCTCTGTCTTAAAGTGCACTGTTTGTTTGCAGAGCAAGCTCCATGAGAAACTTGGATTTCATTTCTTCTTTGCTTCAGATGCCCGGTCACCACCACTATGGACCTAAAACATCTTGTTTACTTCTAGCTGAGTCACTGGGGCTGCTGTCATTCTATTTCAGAAATCTGCTGCAGCCAGCTTCAGGTACCAAATGGAATCATAGAAAGGTACAGGTTCTTGATTGAATTTATTTGTGTTTGAATCTGTCAGGGATAAAAGAGCCAACAAATAATAAAATAGATGCAAGCCTCTGTAAGTCAGCAGCCACCTGCTACCTCTGGGCTATTAGAGAGGCCCTCAGCATGACAACACAAATCCATGCTGGCAGGCCAATCACAGCTTTAAAAAGCCCTACCTCAGCTCAGCTCGTCAACTCAGTCAGCAGAGTGACAGCAATGTTGAAATTTCATTTTTCCTGATATTAGTTGTGAATTGTTTTATCACATTATTTTTACTCTCACCCTCTTGTTGTCTTTTACATGCTGATAGTGTTGATGGCTCTAAAATGCAGTCTATCTAGTTGCTCTTTTGAGAAATGGAACTTTGGTTCCACTCCTTTTTTTTTTTCTTTCTTTCTTTCTTTTCCCCCACAAATAGGCTGAAGCTCTTGTTTGCTTTCTCGCCCTTTTATATACCTAAATCATGTAAATTACAGGGAACTGTAAAAGTCAAAGTACTCATCACAGGCACCATAATTATTGATAATAATCTATTCTTCAAAGCCAGCACCATTCCACATGCTTTTCACTGATTTCAGGTCCATTTTTAGAATGAGTCAAATTTTGTGCTGCTTTGTGTCACCTGCAACATCATTTAAATCAACCCTATGAATTTAGGAACTGGAAAACAGAAGTTATATATACGATAGTGTACTGGTACTTTTCAGTGGTATCTCAYATAATAAGGGACTAAGGGGAGGCAGGCTTTAGTGAATGGAGTGAATACATAGGGCTATAAAAAGAAATCAGTGCAGTAGTCCGAAGCAAATCTTGACATATTTTTTAAACCAAGAAAGAAATCTTGGCCTCAGCATGGTCAGCAAAAGTTTTTTCAATAACTTCCACAGGGCTGGGATTTCACTCCCATGGAGGGAATTTGAACTGAAGAGGAGAATCATGTACTTGATTTTTTTATATATATATTTTGGCTTTGAGAATGCAGTTCAAAGCATCTTGCCAGCACCAGAGGCTACAGAACTAATATTTAGAGACGATGGAGAAGAGAGAAAGCAAATAAAGCTGTAAGTTATTTCCTTTCCATATGTTGTTCCTAATCACTGTGCATCAGTGATTTACAGCGAAGGAAAACTCTTCCATATCTTCAGTAGGGTATCGTGAAAGCTTAATGCTTGCTCTCATTATAACAATCTTAAAACTTTCTATGTGGTCTCTTTTCTTTTTAGTAAGCCTGAGCTATACTAATCTGAAGCAGTTATAGAAGACAATTCAGTTTTAAACCAGTGAAGATAAATGATGAGGTTTCTCTGGGACATATCAACATAGTATTTGGCTTTGGTACAAGGAGTAGGCTCAAGTCAACAGACTGCAGCAACACCATCTCTGAGTGGCCTGATTTTCTTCAGTTCTTGTTATCATGCTCTATATAGGAGAGAAGCTTCAAGCTTATCCAGAAAGGCTGGCTTTCACTGACAAGTGAAAGATGGGATGACCTATGGATTCAGAGGCAGAGTCAAACATACAAGCATATGGAGACACCCTAGAGATTATCTTCTGTTCTTTKTTCTTCCTTTTAAAATCCCGTCAACATAGAGACAAAAAACTTTTCATTCACAGCTCCTGCAACATTTAAGACAAAATTCCTTTATTTTTTTCAACTTTTTCCATTTTTCAAAGACATTTTGCATCTTGCAGCCATATCCCATGGTGTTTTATATTTTCTATCCTGTAACTAACTAACTGTACTGTTTAACTACTGAAACCTAATAAATAAAYAAACATGAAAGGAACTTTGCTTCTCAAAGTAGCATTGTATAACAGATCTTTTCACTCCTAGTATGCTTTTACCTTGTATACAACCAATGAGCTCCACTAATTTAGAAGTGAATAAACCTTTTTTTCCTAAAGAACCAGTAYTGTATTCCTTCTGCATCCAAACTCCCACATATATGATAAGTATAACACAGTCCAGTAATAGCACAATGCAATAACTACTTTACTAAAATACATTCTCRTAAGCAACAGTCATCAGCAAAAATTCTTTATAATTTTCTCTTGAGACATAAATTTACCTTTTCTTGCTGCCTACCTTAGTCACAACTGGATACCACAYAGAGCCAGAACAAAATTCAATAACCTTTGAAAAAGCTTTTCTACCTACTAGGTATGGTGGATATTTTGGTAGCTGACCTAATAACTCATACTAAGAAAACAATTATTTCCTATGTGATTAACAAGGCATTAGCAGATGGAGTGCTGCAATTAAGGGAAATTTTCTCAGGCAATCTCTAGTTTCTGGATAGAAGTAATAAAACTGAATCTAAAGGTCTCTATTCCTTTTAAATCTGGGACTTCCCTTCTTATTATTCCCAGTCTTGAATGATATATTGAAATATGTACACACTGTTCATCAGCATGTCACATTGCATCATGTCACTTTATGTAGTTCAATATGACAGATGCATCTCTAAAGCAATGCGTCATCATGTCTCTTGGCATGAGGAGAGGTGAAAATAAATACATTCCTGTTTTGTTTACCATAAACTATTTCTAGAAAAAAAATACTAAAAAAAAAATTATTTAATTTTGGAATATTTTAGGAAGTAAATGAAATGAAAGGTTTGAACCTCATTTGCTTTTTATAAAACATTAATAGTAGATGCTCAGAATGAATCATTTATTTTATTTAGAAGATACAAAGAATACACCTGTAAGCGAGCTATAAGCAGAAGTTATATATACTATAGATAGCTAGGGAAATTACAGATTTGGAGGAGAATGTCTGATTGACTGAGTAGGTATTAAATTCCTTTTTTAGATGGTAATGAAAAATTGTATTGAAYTGTTTAAGACATACATATTAATTAACATTAGAAGTTATCTTGTTTTCTTTTCTAATTTACCTGAATTACATTCTAGAAATTATTTCCACACTCTACTCAGTTGGCTTGGTATGCAATACGCTGGAATCACTGATATGTTCTGTTTGCTGTGAAGCACTCCAGTGATGAAATATGCTGTAAAACTAGCTTAGCTGGCTGGGAGGCCAGAGTCTAGCCTGCTTTGCATTACTAATGTTGTGCAAAGCAGGTGGACCACAGTGATGGATTTGGCTTAGTGCTCATATAATTGGGTATAGGTGGCCTAATTTACCACTGAGTTACTTCAGTCCATTACGGATGTAATTCCAATGAGCCAAATTCACTAATTCCTAAAGCAGAAATGTGAGGGAAAAGGCAGCCTGTCACAGAGCATTACGATACATAATTGTCTGTTCAATCCCCTTTGTAGCTGCATCTAACGTCCCAGGTTAAAGTAGGTGTCACGGATGCATCATTCACTGGCCACTGCTCTCTAATCTCCACCCCCAGGTCCTTTTCTGTATTTCTCCATAATATACTCTCATTTCTTAGAGGCCATAACTYGAAAGTCCTCTTGTGTTTAAGAATAGAAAAGATATTTCTCAACCCTTAGACTTGTTTTTGGTCAAGGTTGAGAATTTACGAGAAGCAGGGATTGTTGGTACTGGAAACGGAAGTCTCCTGCACACGCAAACACGTAACAGGCAGGTTGGTATCCCTAATCCACCCCTGTCCACTTATTTTAACCCTTACCTGAAGAGTTTGGAGAATAATACACATGTACATAAGCCTTAATGTCTATCCTGAGATTCCTGGTAACAGAATCTGTCTGTGTTAAGTGAGGAAATGAAAAGAGAGAGATTGTTAAATGGACACAGTGGACCAAAAAACAACCAGATATGGATTCAATTTCAAGACACAGATGTAAAAGTCCCCATAATCCAGGCTTCTAAACTATGTAATTCAAAGTAGATACAGGTACCAGAAATACCCATTGACGTTACAGCTATATCACGTCCTCAGTATTTGATTTTATAGGCACCTTAGTGCACAGATGAGATATGCTGCAGCACCATATCATTCAGCCTTGGGATGATTTTCAAGCTAGCATTAACTCTAAAAGATTTTACAGCCATCCATGTCTCTTTATTCCCATGTTATACACTGTTACCCATCTCTAGTACAGCTATTTTAAGCAGATTTGGGTATGTAAACAGAAGCTCAAATGATGTTTGGATTGTAGTGAGCTATGTAGTGTACCTTCTTACCTCGAAGAGGTAAAAAAATTGAAAAAAACAAGTGAAAAGCATCAGTGAGAAAATCTCCCAATTTCTCCGGATTCTTAGGGGAAAAAAAAAAAAAAAGGTCATCCTTTAACAAGAGAGAGAAACCTTTTGATTTCTCTTTATATTTCTTCCACCAAGAATATTCCAGATCATATTAGTAGATACTCATGTTGTCACTCTGGTCATATGTTTCAGTTCAATGAGAAATAAGGATTGATTTATTTCTGACATGTAGAAAAAATGTGCAATTTCTTTATTTTGAGAACAAAAGAATGCATTATTTTTCTTTATATGCCTTACATTATTCAGACGACTTTCTTAACTAGGAGCTGATGTGTTGTAACCAGTCTATTCCTTGCTAAACTTCACATTATTCTTATGGAGAACAGGCAGGAGACAAATGTTTTGCATATGATGTTGTCAGATTGTTTTAATGATCCATCCTTGTGAAATGACAGAGAAAGAAGAGATTGAGAAGCTTAGTTATTTGAATGAAGAATTAATTAGGAACTCACTTCTATAAGACTAATATTGCTTTATGTTCTCATTTATTCTTTTTGTAATAGGAATAAAGATGTGCCAATTGTATATGATTATGGATAGCTATATATGGAACTAGACTTTGCTTCTACACTTAATTGTGCTTTTGCACATGAGGTAAGCATTCTATTGTCAATGTGGCATTAATTTTAATCTATTTTTATTTCCTTCTTTTCTATTAAGCCTTTCATTGATAAATGCTTTGCTCACTTTTCAGTGCTCTCTACCTTACTTACATGGCAAATTTCCTGGTGACCAAATATAACTGGTGTAAAAACCTTATACAATATGGAATTATTTAACTGTATATTTCAGAATTTTCTGGATTTGTCTGTTTTCCTAAATAAATAAGGTTACTGTGACTGTATTGTGAGTCTGCATTCATGTGCATGTGCATGTGGAGGTATACATGGGTCTATTTTCAGCAGTGGCTTTTGAAGTTATTGGAAAATTTTAATTGACTTTGATAGGTGGATATCTCAAAGACAGCGAGACTCCAGAAGCTTTGTGAAAACAGGTGACTGAATAAAAAAAAAAAAAAAGAAAGAAAGAAAATGATTTCCTAGAGAAAAGCCAACAGTTTTGATGTTTGCTTGACTTGAGACAACCTCCACAGGAAAGGAAGAAACTGGCAATCATGGAAGCATTCATGGAACAAGTTTTGTTTTGTTTTTCTTGTATGTAATGGGGGACAAAGGGGTACAGGGGAGAATACAGAATACATTCATTCACATGGTCTTAATTATGCACTACCAATATCAATGAAATATGAAATGGTATTAAGACACTGGAGAGAGGGATTTTCTATGCTATTTCCTTCTCTGCCCAAAAAAGAATTTGAATATATAATTTTAAACGGTATATACCTACTTTGGTTCACACAGTTTGTACAAAGGTTGTCTGACCAATACCATGTGTGTGTGTAACAGCCTTTTAAATGGCTTCCACTTCTTTTTCATAGAGCATTAAGATGTTTAGGAAAAAATGACTCAAAATCAACACTGAACCAGTTTTGTAAACTTCTTAGATTTCCAAGGTATGGAAATATATATGTTTGTCTTTAGAAGGTCTCCATAAAAGAATTACTCTGTTTTCAAGAAAGTTTTCCTCTGACAGCCTGGATGTCTTAGTTATGTATACAAGGTAAGACATAGTCTAAATTAGGAAAGAGGAAGAAATGTATCTCAGGGAGTAACTAATGGGTCGACAGGTAGTGTGCTGACAAGTTCAGACAAAAAACTTACCAAAGTAAAACAGTAGACACAGAGTTCTGTACTCTAGAGATTTTCACATAAAGATAAGAGAATATATCAGGCTTTATGCTTTGGAAAGTTTTGAAGGCAAATCTTACAAGATTCTGTGTGAGAGCTGATGTGATCAGAATCAACTCACCATTCCTGTATATTTATATTCTGCCTATAATTAGGTATACTTTAAGTTTGAAATATTAGAGCCTAAATAGATTGGAAAAAATGACAGAACCATTCCGGGGGATTCACATCAGATGGTTTATATATGAAGGAGTGTATTTTAATTAAAATTTTGTTATAATTACCAGAACAGCATATTCCAGTTCATCAAGACGTTTTCTGGTGCTATGAGATGTTGCATGTGCCCATAAGGCTGGTTGAGTATGTGGTCCTCTCCTGCTAGGAACCTTATCTGCTTTTTCAGAAAGATAAAGTGGTTCTTTGCACATAACTGAATTACCTTCCTAGGGTGCTCCTTTTTACCTTCTGTCACAGCCTCTTTGCCTGAAAAAAAAAAAAAGAAAAACCTGATACATTTTTGACATTCAGAAGATTCTGAAAATTGATCTCAGTGGCTTGTGTGCAAGAAGAGAGTTAGATGTCTTCTTTGAAGGTCATAGAAAGCATATCTGAATCTTTAGCTTTATAATAAGCAAAAGGATTTCTTAAGAAGTCCTATGGAGAAGTAAAAAATATTTCTTCTGTTAAAATGATGGTCCATATTACCAGAGGTTCATACTCCTTGGCAAAAAGGAAAATGCTTCTGTTGATGTACTGTGCATGTTAGCTGTTTGGTGAGCCTCCCTTAGAACCACAGTGTACTTTTGCCTGATTTCAGTGATTCAACATTCAGAGTGTTTAGGTCACTAATGCCTCAATGATCATCTGTATGGACAGTGGAAGCGATGCAGTTTTCATGATCCAGTCATCATCTTGTCAATCTTTGTCTGTCCAGCAGTTGTACTAGGCAACTATTGTACTAGACAACATGCACTCTTAGAGAGCGAAAAGGAGTTTTATACTCTAGGGAAGAATTTATTCCAGTCAACTTCCATTCAGACAATAGAACAAGAAAAAATAGATTCATTCAAGTAGATGAAGAATTTTTAAGGAAAGAGCAAATATGATAGAAATAGCCAAGCTATTGCRAGATCATTCAGGAGGCAGATGAAGGAGTATAATGATGTTATTTGGCAGCAGTCTGTATAGAGAGTCCCTCAGCCATGGAGGATATCACAGAAGAAGTCATGTAACATACTGTTTATAATGTATTAAAGACTTAAAATTCACAGATAAATATTTGAATCAAAGAAATTAGAATTTAGAATCAGCTCTCGGTAGACTAGTAAAATAGATAGTAATGTCCTGAAACGTGGACAGAAGAACATTGCTTGATTAAAATGAAAAGATGGAGCCAGTAGGCAGATGCAGGGAAATGAGTAACAATAAGTAACAAAGTCAAAATGATGGACACCTTTCAGCAGCACCTTGTAAGTCTTGAATAAGGTTACTTTTTAATCCTGGAGGAGGAGGAGGTCCTGGACGATAGACTTAACCTGTGGTCCAGGAGAAACAACTTTTATTTTACACAGGAAAAAGACCTATAACACTGAAACATAATCCGAATGAGAAGACCTTTAATGACACCTAAATGGAATTTAAACTGAGGTTGCAGGGGCATGAAGATGGCTTTGTCCATCATGATCAAGAAATGAAGAAATGAAGATCTCTTAGGAGGAGGAAAGGATGGACATTTAAAATTTAATCATGTTGAATTTGAGCTGATAACTACACTATACATATGAAAGTGTCAGAAGYGAAAACTTAAGCCAAAAGTTTGAACAACCAACTAACTTCTGTCTGTAAAGTTCTGTGCATTATCTTTCAGCCGATGTTGATGGTATCCACATTACACAGACACATATTTTCCTTACATTTTCTATAGTTTGGTTGAATAAAATACCTTCCCAAGAGATGATTTCTTTTGTGAGAAAAGAAACAGCAATACTGTGGTAATATAGAGGAAATAGACGGAACTGGTTTAGCCAGCTCTTTAATCTTTGGAA
Source organism: Rhea americana (assembly GCF_003343005.1). Taxonomy (NCBI): domain Eukaryota; kingdom Metazoa; phylum Chordata; class Aves; order Rheiformes; family Rheidae; genus Rhea; species Rhea americana. The sequence continues at coordinate 678,123 of NW_028186442.1, forward strand.
AGACTGTACAAGAGAGAAGATGCAGAGAATACATAAATAATGGTAGAAGACAGATGAATCCTCTAATGTGACTAGCTTTGTCCTTATAACTACATTATAGATGAGAAAAACAATGCAATCTACACATTATAGACCAAATCACCAACAGCACATCAACAGATAAAGGGAAAAAAAAATCATTTGTTGCACAATGTATCCTTCCAGTCAGGACAAAATTCTCAAGAGCTATATAGTCTGTTTGAATACAGCTCCTCGTTATAACTAATAAAACATGCCAGCTAGTGGTATTGCTGGTGGTCATGATCAAATGCAGTGTCTATTTAACAAGCCAGTACAAAATAATATGGTTTATGATAAGAGAACATTTGCTCATTATCTCATAATCACAAGGAAAGAAGCCAATAAACTATTTCATGGACTGAACGCATCCTCCTTTATAATGTATTGTGATGTGCCTACCAACAAATAGCTTCTGATTTTTATTCATAGGATTCTGTCACCAATAACTGGTTGAAAAAGGATGTGTCGGAATCAATCGTGTTTTAGATGTGCATGCAGTGAGCTGATAGGAAGAGTCACTGGGTATCCTTTAAAATTGCATTTTTCATCAAACAATAGAAATTGTTTCTCTTTAGTGTTCAAAATATCCTACTATTTGGTTCAAATCTCTTTGTGATACATATAGGTAAAGAAAAACATTTCTAAGCACTGGAAAACAGTCGGGTGCTGTCAATCATGATTTTTTTGAAGCTAAACAGTACACATTGAAGGCTTGACTGGGATGACTTTTCATACTGATAATTCTATGAGTTCTATTTCTTTGTTTTTGTGAAATGGGATAATTTATGACCTATTAATAAAAACTATACTGTTTGCTACTGTTAATGCTCTCTTCTTTTTTACTAATCTTTTATGCTACAGAATATTTTTCCTGGTCCATGTCTGAATGATTCCAAAACTCCTCAAAAGCTTTCAAGATAGGTGCATGAACACTCCTTGCATGAGTTCTTGCAGGTACTTAGATTTATGGGAATCTTTTACAAAGAAACTTTGCAAAATTTGAGATGTGAGGTTATAATCTAGGATATAGTATGGAAAATAATTCTTTCATCTTTCATTAAAATTCAGATTAATATTTGAGAGGTGTACATTTGTCTTCCTTGGTTAGTACAAGTATCCATGTTTGTTCTTAGACTTCACAAACATATTTTAGTGGCTATATTTTAAACATATGTGAAGTTAAATTAAATCTCATAAATTCACTAGTATAATCTAGTGTTTCACTTTTAGTGTACTAGATTGGAGCCAGCTCAAAACGTAATAGAATGGAAATTCAAGGGTTCAGCTAACCTGAAACTAGGAAAGATCTGATGTATCAAAAATGCTGTGAGACTATGAAATAACTGTTGATCTCAACAACACCTTTCCTATGCTTTTATTTGTTCTTTTGGCTCTAGATGGTCTGGCCAACTGGGCATGACACAACTTTAATGCACTTAAGGGGATATCATGTCATGGAAATGTTATCAATGGATAGATGCAGRCTCTTTTCTTCGGAGGATGATATGGGACTTTCACAGCAGATATTCCTTGTCTTAATTTCTCCTTGGAGAAAACAGTTTTAATCCATTAATTAGTTTGCTAGCTTAAATGTCATGAGTTATATCTCCTTCCACAGTTACATAGTTACTACTGTATTTTCAGCAATCTCTTGTAAAATTTTAAACATCTTTCTATATCTACATTTTATCAAAATAATAAGAAAAGGTACTATAGATTTCATGAAAACTACACATGAAATATCTCCAACATAAATTTAAATTGCATCCAGATAAGTGTTGGATAACTGTCCAAAAGTTTTGCTGCTCATTTTCTCTCAGTTTTTGAAATTCAGAAGTTCATCCACCTCTGTATTATACATGTAAGCTGATCAAAGAAGAACTGATCACCTTATTTTTTTATTTTTCCTGTAAAGAAGAAATCTCAGTTCTGTAGTCTCTGATAAATAAGAGGGAAATGTCAGGAGGTTTCTGAAGCAGTCATCGTGCGAGTTAGGGAGTTAAGCATAATATTTCAGTCAACATTTCTGCTTTTTTATTATTTTTAATGAAAGATTATTTTAAGCTTTTTCCTCGCTTCTTTGGCATAGATGCATAGCTGCCATCAAACACCAGGATAACAGACAAAGATGAGTGAGATGTATGGCTTTGCCAGGCCTTTCTGCTTATGCTTGACAGCTAAGGAAATGTAGGTAAGAGTGCTAACTGTATGAGATGCTTGGTGGTCCTGATGAAAAAGGATAAGAACCATTTTTGTGATCATAGAACAGTGTTAAAGCAGATATATTGTCGTTCAAGAACAGAATCCATACATTGGCTTAGTGTACTGAACATCTCATTGCGTAAAGATACTTAGACCTTTAATAGTTAAATTTGCTATGGTCAAGCAATAAAAACAGATTGCTTACCTGTTTGGCTAATATCAAGCAGACAAGCAATCTGTTCTGGCAGGTGAAGAAGAGCCAAGATAATTATTTTTTTGAGAATTGAAAACATCCTTTTTTTATTATCATACAAATATAATAAGAGAAAAATGCACCTACAGGGAATATCTGTGTTGGTTTTCAATTAGCTCAATCAATCAGAATAAACATGATTAGTCAGAATAGGTTTACAGCCCAGATCATCATATATCAAATTGCACAGGGGAATATTTCTGCCTTTATGACGCGGCTAAGTAATCTATGCATAAAAAAATGCAGTTATTCCTGTGTCTCTGTGCTAGTTAAAAATCAAAAGCATTCTATAGGGCAATCTAAAGCTGAAGTTATGTCATCTTATAGTATAGATCATTATTCAGACTGTAAAAGGCTTTTGTGCTTTTCATGTTCATTTGTCTGTTTCTTTTTTCTTTTTTTAAAGTATGACAATAAAAAACAAAGAGGAAGAACAGAGGACTTGCTAATAGTCTCACATAAATTATAAATTCCTCAGATTTCCAGACAGATATACCCTATTTGACTGTCCTTGTATGCTGAAGAACAGCAAAATAGGTAATTGACCCTGGCTGCTTAYGGATCCTCAAGGAGTATGACATCAGAGGCAGAAATGTAGGTACAGAGCATCTGCGGACAACATATTCACCCTTGGTTTCATTAGAGGACTTTTTGATTTTAACCTTCGGAAAGTTAAATATTAATGGACTTCTATTTCACAAGCATTAAAACAAAACTCTTTGTGAGTTGGTTCCCGTGACAGTTTTCTTTCTGTGCTAATCCCTACATGTAGCAATATGTCACTTAAGACAAAGGGAAAAAAATCCCTGTAGGTCCATTTCTGCTCTCCTTTATACAGATGAAACTCCTATTGACTTCAGTGGGAATTAGAGAGGGTGAAACTCAAAGGGAAATTTGATGATGTATGTGTATGCCCAAGTAAGAATGGCCATCTGTTATAAATTGTAGTATTAATGGCCTTACCAGCTCATGTCTGGAAACTGAGAGGATGATATAAGTGTTGCTACTTTTAACTATGTCCCTGTTGTTGGTATGTGTGTGTGTGTGTGTGTGTGTGTGTGTGTGTGTGTGTGTTTTCCTAGCAGGCTCAGTTAAATCACATATTCTTTTGTCGTTTCTCCTTTTGAAGAATGGAGTAGCACTGTTACTTAATGCTTCAAATAATTATTTTCTGGAACTCCGATGGGACTCTCAAAAATAGCTAGGTGTTTTTCCTTGGATAGAAGAAATTAAGTTATTTGTTTCCTAATTAAAAAAAAAAAACACAGAAAAACACAGTTGTTTAAGTCTCAGCAAAGACAATTTCCTCATATTGGCACCTAAATAAAGATACAGTCTTCCTTGAGCTTCATATGATACCCTTAAAGTGCACAGGCCAGAATGGTATGCATGTCATTTATGCATTGTATTAGAATATCTTTGTATTTGTTCGCTTGAGTTCAAGCACTTTACAGGAAGTAAGGGAAGTATTTAATGGCCTTTCCCTTGTCTGGAAGCCTAGAAACTGTTCACAAGAATTGCTGCTACTAGAATTAACAGCTAATGGATATTCTTCTTTCATTCAATTGGTGAAGTCGGCRCTTTGGGATACAAGGGTCTTCAGTTCAACTTCCAGGAGAGACAGATTCCTTACACAGCATGCCGCTTCTGATAATATATTCATGAACATTCAAAAAAGGACAAAGTGTCTTTGACAACTAACGAGATTGCTTCCAAGTATTTGGAGGCAGACAACTCATGCCAATCACAAATCCTTGGGAAAATATCATTCAGTGCCCCAGACCACTCAAAATCCTTGCAAATTCAGATCAATGAAACATAATAGAGAAGTCAGATATATATTGAGAGATTGTCAGGAAAATTAAATAAAATTGTCATTTCTGGAAAGTGGAAAACAAGTCGACAAAGGCTGMTGGTATACATAAGACTTAACTAACATAGTAAAATTATTTTGAAATTTTTTACTTTTAGAACCTGTACAGGTTGATATCTTTAATAAAAGTTATATAACTTTAGATTCAATGCAAACAGTACAAACCAATCTGTTACTTTCTCAGTTATAATGCRTACTGGTAAAAGTATTGTTTCCCTTGCCCTGTAGCCAATATCTGTCAAGACAGAAGATGATTATTGCAGCTAGTTTTTGGAATAGATATTTTAAGTAAAAATGAAGGTGCTACTGCTGCTGTGATGAAGACCACAAGTCTTCACAAGATATACAAGTCATTTATTACTCAGGAAGATGGGAGTACCCATTTCAACGGTATAAAACGTTACATACATCAGTCATATTTAAAAGACTGAAGATTATAAGATGAATTTATATCTGTGTAGCCATACGTGATGTATGTACATGTATATATTTCTATGTTGCACTTTATATATTTCTATGTATGTGTTTATTTAAAATAGGGAACAAAGYTTAATTCTTCAAGAACTGTAGGGAATTGCCGTCATTTGCAATAAAAGCCAGTTTCAGCAAGTAAAACCAAATCACGCTTTCAACTTATAAAACATATCTATTGACTCCACATCCCAATACTTTTGGAGGAATCAGCTGTCCCAGCATTCCTTGCCAAATAGTCAACAGTGGCATCAAACACTCATATTATTTGCAAATTATTTTTTTCAAAACAGAAGGACAAAGCAGTTATCTCTGGTATGCAGCACACTGAAATGATAGAAAATTGTCTCTCCTAATATCATTGCCAAGACTCTACCTTGTCACCTACGGAATAAGTTCTGAATAGGTATGTAGCTCTGATTCCTCAAAAGAGAAGAGTAATGGGAAATGTAGAAAGATAGCATGAATGTATAACCTAAAGTGAACAGCACATTTACAAAGCTGCAGGACATTTTAGATAGTGCATACAAATGAGTTTACCATACAGAACAGCAAGAAACATTACGAAATTGTATGGATCATTATGAAAATGACTGGATTATGTTAATGATGTGATACTGATTAAGCAGGGTTAAAATTAGGCTTGATTTAAGCAAATTCCCACACCAAATATAAAACAGTTGTCATGTAATGGTATCCCTGCAAATTGCCCAGTCCCCTAGCTAGTTTTCACAGCACTTTAATGTATGCTGGTGTTTTGAGAGTTAAATTGTAGTTAGCACACAGTAGTCAAGCTCAATGGAGAAGCAAACCTGAACAAAAAAAAGAATCAAGTTTTCCTGTGAATTTTTGCCTCGTGGCTAAGTTCAGTTTAAGTCAACATATGAAAGTTTCTGTGATTAGGCCCCAAAGCACAAAAATACCAATTAATTATGATGATTAGATATGTCTTCATTAGCAGACTATAAATAAATCATACACGGCACTGTGCAGCCGGTATTTCTGCTACACCGAAAGGAAAAAAAAAATCCTTCCATGCAGTTTAGTAACAGTCTAATTAATTTTAAATTTTGTTATAATTTGGCATTTGTACAATGTTATGGAACTTTCAGTGTATGCTTGTGCTAATCCAAACTTACGTGCATGTATTCGTACAGAGGTCTGCTGGAATATATAAAAAAATTATTTTTGCCACACAAAGAAAGGGTATTTAAATTCAAGACTGAAAAATGTCTAATTTTGTTTTTGATATTACTATAAATATTCACCTGAACTAAATCTTTTTATGAGCATGGAACATTTGTGATTAAATGACCAAATCTTGATTTCCTGCCCTCTTCTCCTTCTGATTCATTTAAATGTTGTTGCATCCATTTATGAGTGGTGGAAGATGATCATATGTTGCATTGCAGAGCTGGTAATTGAATGTAGTCTATGTCAACAAATAATGCGGTGAAATAGAAGTGAATGTGTGGAGCGAAACAGCTGATGATGAGGGAAGTTACTTTGGCCTGGTCATAGAATCATAGAATCAGTGAGGCTGGAAGGGACCTCTGGAGATCATCTAGTCCAACCTCCCTGCTCAGCAGGGTCACCTACAGCATGGTAGACAGGGTTGCATCCAGGCGGGCCTTGAAGATCWCCAGAGAAGGAGACTCCGCAACCTCTCAAGTGCTTCCTCTGATTTAAGTCCATCTAAGAGAAATCCAGTTCATGAGCTCTGAGACCATTCTACAAYGTGAACTAAAGAGAAGGCAGGGGGAATACTAGATACTAGATCTTGCGTGAAAGAGAATACAAGAGAAATCTCTTCAAAAGTGCACTCCTTTTCTGAACTGAAACACTAATGTAGATGCTCCCTGTCGATTTCCTTATGTTTAATTAATATTATCTTCATCTCTATGGCAATCCCTTTATCTCCATTTTTTCTAACGTGCTAATCACCATGATGTTTAGGTGTCATCAGTTGCTGCAGCAGACCATGCTTAAATTTGTGTACCTTTCCAAGGTATCCCTGAATTTCATGAATACTGTCAATAAATTATATTCTGTGAAATAACCACTTCTGTCATTTGCTTCAGATGCTTCCTCAAATCCCTTTTTACTTCCTTTATTGTCCTCCACAATAAACTTAACTTTCTTATACATTAACACAGTATAATCACCCTTTCTAGTTTCTGAACAACAAAATATCTGTACTCCTGTTTCCTCCAGTTTCAATATCTTTTATGTCCTTTTGCTTAAAGTGTCAGGCTTTTGGAACTATTTTCATGCTTTGATTTTTGTTTTAAATTTTAAAGGTATTCACATTTTAAGATTAAGCTTTTCAAATGTCCAACTACAAATGAGATTAAAGTTCTTTCTTTTTTCTTTTTTTTTTTTAACATCTAAAGAAGAACTTGACTTCCAAAGCTAGTCATTCCAAGAAGACCTTTATCTCTAGGTATATGAAAGTTCCCAACTGTTTTTAAAGAGGCCAAAAGCCATAAAAGACTCTTCATCCAGTGAAAATAAAGAAATAATAATTGAAGAGCATTTGTGTCAAAAATAATGGACCTGAAACTCACTTTCAACTGCTGACTATCTGAGGATTGCCTAAACCTTGCATGCACATTAATGAGTCGATTGTTTGCTTATTTGACTGTTTGTTTATGTCAAAAAATTGTTGTATGGTTTGTAATGGTYTTACTCACAAAATCAACAACTCCATGCCTGCTTCATGTAAAAACTCAGTTTCACACATATAAAATAGATATTTCTCTCTTAATACCCTGTCATCTAAAACAAAAACTAGACACAGTCTCCCCACAAACATTTTTTTCAGTGGATAGGCATATAATCAAACTTATTTTTTCTCCATCTGAAAATGAAATATAAAATTGCTTTTTTGATATTATCAAAGCTCTAGATGAACTTACTCTCATTGACTTCTTTTATTTGAATTTATTAATTCAGCTCACCACTCCTACTAGGAGTATATTTAGCTCCTTATCAGCATTCCACAGCTAGAGGTCTCTCTTATATGTGTATTGTCTGCCTACTTGGGAATATGCACTTGGGAATATGTTCTGCCAAAAACATATTCAATTACTCCTTCTCTTTAAAACTTCACTGAAATKATTGTTACGAAAGTCAAGAGAGTAGCCTATTTTCTATAATAATCCAAAATAACATAAATTTATCATAATTTTAATACATTCAAACCACTTGGAGGCTTTTTATATACTTAAACAGGAGCATTAGACACATTAAAGAAGCTTTTTTAAAGGATGGTTCTATAGTTTTAAAATGGCATAGAGTGTTCTGTGATTCAATGTAATTCTTTTCCTGTAATTCTTCTAAAAATTTTTTGTAACTTTGCCTTGTCTGTGATCTGGGCTTTACAGTTATGTGACTTTATTACAGAAGAGACATATCCAACTTTATTCTATAACATTTACACAACCTCAGTCAATGTATCTAGATATTAAACATATTGCTAAACTTAGATTTTACACAGGTAAATACACTTTGACATTGATTTCAATTGAAAGAAACATCTAGATTATTTAGGACACTTTAAAAAAAAGGCCAACTTTTTTTTTTAATTTAACATGATTTCAAAATAGATAAACAATTTTATTTTCAAGGAAATTCTTCTCTCTCATGAGACTAATCACAAAAATTTCAGCCCTTTACTACAAAACATTCCTTAAAATACAAGCCAATTATAATAACAGGAAAGATACAACTGAAAGCATCCTGCAAGTTCAGTGGGAACATTTCCTACAAAAATAGACCAAATTCCTGGCTGGTGAAAAATGGCCAAGCTCCATTAAAGTCAATTGAGCTGTATCTAGATATACCAGCAGAAAATTTGGCACGTTAAATACAGTATTAGTTTTCCTCTGGATCCAGAAATCTGGKTTTATCTTTGTTTCTAGCCTATAAGTTAGATGAAAAAAGAAAAAAAAATGACTGCAACTAGCTTTCCTGCTGAACGGGTATAGTATATCTCTCTCCTCCAGCCTCTCCAATCAATTTTCATTAGAGCTTTCCTGACGGGAAATTTTCTCTCTTATTTCTGCAGTTACTATACAGTCCCTGAGAATACAACACTGTATATTACGAGCAGAATGTCACTAGAGATTGTGTAGAAGTCAAAATACACCTCCAACAGTTTTATAACACTTTATGGTCATTTCTAACACACACAAATTTATTTCTCTACACCACTACTGATACCATTGAGAACAGAAGGTGTGATCCTGTTATCCACAAACCTCAACAATTTGAGCCAAGGGGATATAACTATTATGAAGCAATATTAGAGATTATTTGTCTCCTTTAAAAGCTCTAGAGGATGGTATAGCTGCAACTCCTGCCTAAATTACAAGTGTTAGTAGAAAGTATTAAGCATCCATGTTTACATACAGATTCAGAKATATAGGTGTATAYRTATAGGGGTATGTTTGTGTGGGCARAGACAAGGAGAGAGAGGTTAAATGACTTTCCCAATATTTAGAAAAGAGATTTTTCCATAAACATCTTTAAAAGTCTTTAAGTGCATAAATCTGACTAAGGGTATCCATTTTTAATGGAGTTAGAGAGTCAGAGGTGCTGACATGGTTTTGTCACTGTACTACACAAGACATTGGAAGAGGTCTTGCCTTTAGAGATAAAATGTCGGCCTAAGACAAAAAATATATAATTAAAAAGCCTGTTATTTCTCTGAAAAGCTGCAYGGAACAAGGAAAGAAATTAAAAAAAAATCAGAAAGCTCTTGAAATGGAAAACATTGGGAAGTTTTTGTATTATTTGTTTCCTTTTTATTTCATTACATTTTATGTTAACAGCTTTTGGGTGGTATTTAATATTGTGAATTTAGTTTTCTTTTGGGAGAAGGAATTGAGACGGACTGTTGTTAGGCTTAAGTCTGAGTCTGTATTCTCAAGGACAAAGCAAGATAAAGTCATATGAAGAAGAGCAGTAGTGTTAGCAAATGAAGTTTCAGCTACTTGAGTTGATTGGAGCTGTAATTTTATTGCCAGAGAAAAACAGGCCCAAGTCAGGGCCCTAATTAGCTTTGTAAGACCTAGAAAACAAGTGTTGGCATTGGCCTGTTAAAGATACTGGTTTTAGTTCCTTATTTGTGGCCAAAATATGACAAAACATGTGCCTACATTTGTCAAGGTAAATTTTTTTTCTGAAGGGAAAGTGGATAGAAGACATACAAGACAGAAATATTGTAGGTTTTGTTTAAGCTAAACAAAACCTGYCTTTCTGCATATAGCTTTATTGCAGAATCTATAAGTATCCCTTTACTTCAGACAAATACATGTATTTGTGTAATCCTTACACAGCAGTGCTTGCAAGTAGCAAAATGATATACTCTTGATTTCTTAACTAGTCTGCCTGTCTCTAGTGAAAGCTTAGGATGGATATCTAGCAAATAGATCATAAAAAAGGGCTGAGTAGTCACTAGCAATGACTGCAATGCAAGATGGTCATTTTTGACAGTTTAGTTTATTAACTCTTCTAATATTTCTTATTTTCTTACAGCATCATGAATTATATCTGGTTATGTCTACAATAGCTCTCCCCAGAGCTATGTAAAAAAATGTACATGGAAAATAATAACAGTTAAATTTACTTCCAATCTGGTGCCACAAATATGAGAAATTTTTGCACAGTGTCGTGTCAGGACTCAGCTGAGCAAAACTGACAGATTAGTGCATACCAGTTAGGAGGAGGAGGAGAACTGTCACTTTTAAATTTAGTTTCTGTATGCTGAATCAGTCTTAAGTCCCTTGCGCCCCCCTCTCCAGTTTGTCTTTTTGATCATCCGTATCAATCGTCTCTTGATACTGTTTATTGCTATTGATGCACAAGTATATCCTAGCTTTTAGAGCTGTCAGTCGGATAAACTGAACCCAATACCAAGATAAACTAATAATGTTTAACTCACTGAAATATGGAGTTAAAGGAAAGGTAAGATTGGACGGGACCTGAAGAAGTCATGTAGTGCTTCTCCCTGCATGGAAGCAGCATCAAATGTCTTTAGTACATCCTTAACAGATGTTCCTTTAGCTCAGCAAAAATCTCCAGTGACGAATGCTCCATAATTTCCATAACCTGCGTGCCAATAYAAGTACTGAGATTTTAAGAGAAAAACCCATCAACAAATACCCTACAAACTTCAAACAAGATTGCTGGAAAATGCCTCTATGCTTTTAAATGTTGCATCAATCCGTCTAAATATAGACTCTAAGTAACCAGAGAAGTTATTATGCAATAAGGCATCTCATTTTACTTGAAAAATCTGATCCCTCTGCATTGTCAGAGAACTTCCTGGTGTCAGAAATTAAAGTTGGTTCTCACTTTCCTTACACCTAAATTGTCTGTATATTTCAATATGCAAAAATTCTGCGGTCTGTTATACTTTTTTCTGAAGGCTAAACGATTAAAGAAGTACATGAGGGTTTTAGCTGACATATAACATATTTATTCGTGGTGAATGCCAAGAAGGTTAGCAGGAACCAAATTTTATTTGCCAATCAGGAAGTACCTAAAACCAGTAATTTTTCTGACATTTTGATTAAAATTCCTCTTTAAGCCAAACACTTCCTCCTTCCCTGACATACGATTTTAACAGCTGTTACAGAAAAGATAATTTCTATTATACTTTCTTTACCGAGGAAAAGCATACATTAATTCATTTTTTATTTCACCTGGTAGATTAGCTACTAAATCTCACTCTTTAAAACACTGAAATTTTGCTATTATTCCTTTCACAAAATTAATCCTTTTAAGGAAACCATTTAATCCTATACTTACATCTCCTTGCAGACATTTAAGATGAAGTACTTAACTAACTAACTTAGGGACAATTTCTTTGACCTATCATGGTCAAAATGCTTACTTATGTAAGTAAGCACTCATAATTAGATTTCTAAATCTCATTTTTTGGAAACATTGAAAAYGTTCATTTCATTTTAAAGTAAAATAAACAAAATAATTGAGCTTATTAGGGGAAAAAAGGGAAGATAAACTCATAATTCATTAACTCATCATTTGAAGTTACTTGAGATCTCAAAAAAAAAAAATAAATAAATGAAAAGAATTTCCCKTCTCAAAACTGTATGAGTCATCTTCCTACCATGAATGAAGTCGTACCAGAAATCCTGAGATGTCTTCAGTGGTGGAAGAAATTTCCTGTCTRAAAGAAAGGAACATCTAGTGTGTAAACAGTATGTATATTTTGGATCACAATTTTGTATTTAGACATTTTAGTTATTACAAAGCTCTTTGATTAACCGGGACAGTAAGACGATAGGTCAAGACGGTACCTTCCCCAGACCTCCAAAACAGGATGGCTGCTTGCAAACTGCATGGCGGGAGCAGTCCCTAGAATATTTTACCTCCCAAACTGTGCCTGGGAATTGTCTGAGAGAATGTTAACTGGCATGTGCAAGGGATTAGTAACAGTTTMTTAATATAAACAATCTTGTCTTAGTGCTTGGGAAAATTCCTGGGCACTATTTGATTTATTAGCATAGATGTGGGCTTTAATTTCACCGAAGTCCAGCTTCCTAAGTGGTACAACATGCCTAAGTGGTATCACAGTATTCTGGAAGCAGGAGCAGTACAAATCACTCCAAGTTTTGGTCACCAATATATGCTGATAAATGTGAGGGTTTACCTTATGCATTCAAAACTTTATTTTACATAAATTCAACTCACTCAGTCTTCAGACCATTAGAACGTGGGAGTTTTTTTAAAAAAAATGTGATCAGGAATTTATAAGAACATGTTTAGGGTTTAGATTCTGAGCTTTTGCTGAGCACTGAACTGTTGAATGATCTTGTGTTAATATCTCTGCCAATATTTTTGCATATACCAAACAGGAATAATAATAATGTTCATTTCCCCACTTGATGAAGATATTGTGAAAATTAATTATTTAATGTCTATTCTGCATTTCCAGTTCAAACCATGCTCCTTTTTTGATGCCAGTATAAAAGTTTGATTTCCTCTTTATAARAAATAAAAACAAAGTGAAAGAAGACTCAAAAATAACCACAATAATTGAAGAGTCAAGCCCTGGTATATTCAGCTCCACTGAAGTCAATTGAATTATATCAAAGCTGAAATTTAGTACACTGTATTTAACAATCAATGAAGACTCTTCCTATTAAAAGGCTTCCCTGTTGCTTGTTCCTTGGGGCTATCTTTCAGGCTGTGATTTTTTTTTTTTTTAATCCATATTCAAACAAAGATCTATAACATCTGAAAGTTGAAACAAAGATTTTTGTTCCATATTGAAGGGTAAAGAAACTTCTTCGTCTATTAAATTGATAATTTGTGGCAGGCAGAGACATCTCTGATGTTAACTGGTTGTATGTCACAAATCCTCTCCACTTAGTATTTTACTCCATAAAAAAAAAAAAAAAATAGAGAAGAGTCTATGTAATCTGAGTGATACTGTAGTCACACCAGTTGTTGAGTACAGTGTCTTTGGTCAATATCACTAGAGAAAGTTTAATTGGATTTTTTTGGGGGGGTTGATTTTTTTTATTACAATATTAAGACGATAGAATATAGCGCATGCTGTTTGTAGATTTTATTTTTCAATAAAATATTGGACTGTTTATTCTGAGCAGATAAGTAGCCCAAGACATGACAAACAAAAACAAACAAACAAAATAGAAATAGTTTCATAATTTTGAAGAAAAAACAATAAACCAAGAGGTTTTCCTATACATACTGTGAAACTGTATCTTCAAAATATATTTTTAAATTTTGAGGAATTCAATTTTGCCTTTTAAGTTAAAAAAAAAAWTCAAGAAATTTGCTATCTATAAAGGCTAGATCCAAAACCTGATGCATGGCAACTCCRTATCAGATGCCGAAGCTCCTGAACCACTAGGAGGCTGGAGCGTGATTTAGGAAGGAACCAGGACTTTTTCAGTTGAATGACTGATCCTTTAGACTACAGATTCAGGCTCCCTGTTGCTCTGTTTCAACTCTGTTRTACTTTGTATATTATGTATATAATATCTGTTGGACATTTTTAGTAGAAGGCCTAACTCATATCCTGGCAGGAAAGGCCTTCTGAAGGCATTAGAACATACATTTGAGCATCTTCAGGCTGAGAAAGGACACTAGACTAGTTAAGTTGAGGCTTTTCTGAGTGTGCCCAGAGTGCTGACCAGCAAGTGTTGTTAGGTATCTAGAGAACTTTCAGATAGACACCTACCCCATTTGACCAACTGTTGAGCAAAGATGAGCTCCAATTTGGGATTTAGGTACTTACAGCCTGCTTTGCAGCAGGGTTCAAATGCACACAGTAACTTATTTACCTTAGCATTAAACATTAGTGTTGTATTACTTGGGTGAATGCCAWTTTAAATTAAGTTTATAGTTTCCTATTTAGCGTTTTGGCATACTTTCAGATTATTCCAGCTGGGGTGTTCCTTTGCTATTTTGTTTATTGCTTCAGCCATTTCTGTCCCTCCCACCAAATTGTTCTGTTTTACTCAAAACTTCTATATTAATCAATGATTCATGTAACTCCAGGAGGCACCAGTAGGAGACGGGTTAAAACAGCAGGAAGTAATTCAGGTTCTTTAAGATGAATTAATAATTAACATGTGATTGAGTGATAACTATGCCAATATAGCAGTGTTAAGGTGTCATGCTGTCACAACACATTGCTCTACCAACCAAATATACAAATTAAAAATGTAGGAGTGCAACATGCACTTGGATTATGAAATTTAAACTATTTGGATCTAAGCCATAACTTGCTGTTTTGCATGAGTTCACAATTAAAGAGCCGTTACATCATCACACAAAGCTGTCTCGCATGCAGTCCTATTTGGCAAGTAAAACAAGGTCAAATAATGCCAAAGAACTCCACTTCTTTAGAACGTGTGCTATGTATACCGCACTGTGTGCTACACAGCAGTTCAAATGAGTTCCACCACGTTCGCCTCAGAAAGGCTGGGGGCAYGAGCTGCCCAGCAGGTCCGTGAACCTAAGCAGAGAAAACGGTCCCCACATACTTGGGGTGAGAGCTCTTTCAGCTTCCTAAGAGATACCAGAGAGAGGCAGAAAACCAGCTGGAGGGGTGTTAAACCTCTCTCATGGCTTCCCAGTCCTGAGTTATTCTATAATCCTGTTATTGTTTAGAAGACTATGTAGGTCTTCTGCAGATTTTTGCACTGCCTGGGATTTTTTGAGCAGGGTCTAGGACATATTCAAGTTTTTCTGAGTATGCAAACACATAATTTGTTTTRCAAGGAATATCCCAGAAACTTGCCTGTGGGAGTATCTGCCATACATGTATGTGAAGGGGTTCAGGGTTGTAAAACCCCACTTCCTTTTATCCAGAAAAAAAAAAGGGGGGGGGAGGGGAACTTCACTCATATCTTCCATTCTTAACTACCACTGACTAGCAAAATGATAATTTTAAGCCACTTCTCTCAAACTTGAGTTCCCTTCATGAAACAGTTATCTGACAAATTCAATAGGAGGGTTAAAAATTGCAGCCAAACATAAAGTACTATAAAGCTGAAATTTACACTAAAAAATTAAGTTTGATCTGCAGCACACATACTTTTCATGCTGTTTTGTATGTTACTCAGTCGTGAAAGGAAGGAAAGTATTATGTAACTCAAATAAAAGAAAGAATGCAATGTTTTTCTTGCCTTAGATTTCATATTAAAAAAATAATCTCAATGTTAATCTTATGTGGCTATCTTTTACCCTTAATTTTATAGGAAATGTGGTTCTAAAGTTACAAATGTGGAAAATGTCAGAAATATCTGCACAATGAAACAGTACTGGCAGTTTTAGGTGAAATATATCAATATGCTCTGCAGTCCCTTTTTCTCCTTGAAGTTCTTCCAACCAGCACCAAACAGCCCCAACAGCTAAATAGCTTCTTTGCTTATGAAAACTGACATGATTACAGCCCATGGCAGTTCAGCAGGTTTTTGTTGTTCTTGTTGTTGTTGTTGTTACATTCATTGAAGCCTCTGGAACTAAAATACAAGGAATAAGAATGAAATGCATGTCGCGTATGTAACTTGGACATTTTGACCACTGAGTTACAAAGCACACAAATCTTATCAACATCTAGTTACCTGATAACATGCAGGCAAATATTCATCTCCYACATCTCCTAACGCATGTTTATATATACATATTACATACAGTATTGTTCAAAATAAACATTCTGGCAATGCATCAGGCTTTAAAAACTACCTAGTTTACCTTAAAAATCATTTTGATTCTTKCTTTCTTTTTCCTTTTATATATTTTTTGGTAGAAGTTCTTTCTGATTTCACATATCACAAACCTTGTAATCATGTAAGAGAGAAAGTAATTTATTTTTATTTTATTTTAAAATCTGGTTAGAAAAAGAGGGAACAGTGGCATCACTCTTCTTCCATACACTACCTAGTAGATTAATTTTTCATACAGTAATGTAGGGGACCAGGCATGCAAACATGCATTTTATTGATTTCCTAATCTGCTAATGGGGAAGGCAAAGGAGGGGAGAATCTTCTGTAGAAATATTTTGGCTGTGCAGGACACCATCTAACCAGCACTAAGYCAGAAAGCTCATCTGCATGACCTCTCTCCTCTGCAGCCTAGGTCTGGGGAGCCTAGGTGACGGGAGAAGAGGCAGAGTGGGTGAAGGAGATTACTGAGGTCTGCTCTAGACTGGGGATTTTGTGTTCAATGTTGAACAGCATGGAGCACAATTCATAAATGCTTTTTGGAAGGCATTCTGGAACCTGGGGCTCATTGCTTGTCACCAGGGGCAGCTGGCATGACACTGCTCTCCCCTAAGTCTACATCTCTGCCTCTTTTACCCTAAGACAGGTCTTTAAAGTTAAAAAAAGGGGGGGGCACTTATGAAGTAAGATGAATGCTTGTTATTATTATTTAGATTTCATATAATATTCAATAAGATGCCTTAATTTTTTTCTCTTCCTTTTTTTTCCTGTATTCATCCTTTCACTATTTCTCTCACAATCCTTTTTGCTCCATATTCAGTCATCACAACATCTTGTTTGTTTTTGGACTGGCCTGTTACTCCACTTTGGCTGTTTTAAGTGTTCCACAACAGCACTGATTAAGCCAATTTCAACAATTCATGAGCCATTTCCTATCCCATACCTTGTCCCAAGGACTCATTTGTGCCTCTGTGCTAGTCTTCAGCATTTATAGGTTGATACTGTGAACCAGACTAGGTAACTGATGCAGTTAGAAAGGTTCTTAGCAAAAGAAATACAATCTTTTACAGCAGGATCAATTCCCCATCCTAGTGCATAGCACACCTGCACAAATTGCATAAATAGTGGTCTAAGGCATGGACAATTGGCCAGGAGCAGAGATGGGGCTTCACCTAGTACTGATGACTGAAAATATGCATATCAAATGGAGTCCTTTATATAGTAGGGCCATTGTGAGGCTAAGTTAGCTGATACTTGAAAGAATATATGGATGGCATAGAAATATAATATCCTAGGCCCTTAAGTGCAAGATGCGGTGACACTTACTGCTAGATTTGTTAACACTTTGCGTCAAATTCCCAGCAGAATTTCCTAATAACTCTCTCAGGTCTAACATTACAATTTTAACCTTTTCATATCCAAAAATGGCACAAAAGACAGACATTTTTATGTTAAAATACAGATTTTCAATTATACAAACCATACCAGTCATAATAGCTTGACTGAAACTGTCTGTAGTCTATAAGGTAAAAAGATAATATTATAAATTATATAATTTCATAAATATATGTGATTAAATCATCTAATATTAAGTAGTAAAGCCTAATACTAAACATATCAATTCTTATGAGAACATGATGCTCTGACTGTATGAACATATCCATACTCCACCYTAAAAATGAAAATTGTAGGCATAGACAGTTAAGCTTCTACTAGAATGTAATTTCTAGAGGATATACCTTTTAACTGTAAACTGAACTTTTAATTGCTGGTCCTCAAAAGTTCTTAAGTAGTTTTAAATAACATACTTCCATGGGTTTCTGTATTCTCTCTCGTAGCTGATTAGAATTGTATTTGCAACATATGACTGAAGCAAGAATAATAGAAGTACTTCATCATAAATGTTACTTTATTATTAACTATATTGGCTATTGTAGAATAGTATTAATAAATATGATAAAGCTCAGATCATCTAATTTTTGATCCATTAAAACTGAGGAAAGCAAATCAGTTTTCCTGGGCTTTTATCTGTGTTTCAGTCAAGCAAAAATCATCTTTGAAAATACAAATTGAAAATGGTTAGAAGCTAAAGATACAAATCCTGACTTATGAAGCCCAGAAGTTCATGGTTTTTGATACCCTTGCTGAAAGAAAGGAGTAAAATTGATTTTCAGGAATGAGATTCACAGTATCTAAATTTAACCACTTAGAAGCAAAATACCTAATTTAAGCTTCATGTTTCTTGGCAATGATTTATTTAAGAGAGGAGAGGAGAGGAGAGGAGAGGAGAGGAGAGGAGAGGAGAGGAGAGGAGAGTTGAGTTTAAAGTATAAAAGGTCTCATACATCAGATTTGGGATAAGATGAATTGCAGTCTAAAGGGTCTGTCTGTCCTTTCACTATAATGTGTTACTAATGGGAAGCTGAAGATTTTGGTGTTGTGCAAAATTGGGCTAGTTTCCAGAAAAGGAGGACGCCACACAAAAGAAATTGCCTGAATCTCAGTTGCAAGGACCAATATTCTTAGCTGGAGGTTAGCTGCAATAATAAAAGAGACATAAATAGGGAGGGAGTTATAAAATTAAATTCAGCTGCAGTTTTCATTTGTACTCAGAGTCAAAGAMGCAAGCAATAGAAATCCTAATTAACGAGAAGAAAATTGCTGTAACTGGCATTATTGAAAACTGTTGGGACATTTCATATGGCTAGAACGTTGAAATAATTGCCCATAACATTATTAAGAAAGACAGAAGGGTGAAACTGGTAAAAGGACCCCAAAACTCATGAGGTACATTGGTCAAAGRTTGTTGCAAGCAGGGTATCAAACCAGAGATTAAGAAAGGCTGTATCTGAAACAGCAGTCTAGGATGTGGAAAACCAAATGGTGTTATGAGTGAATTATTATTTTACAGACATTCTGGAATCTGAAACAGTTAGTAATACATCATTAGAGTAGCTAAAAATTATAAATGAAGATTTTTCTGAAATGAAAGGTATTGTACACTTTGTACCCAAATGTAGCAAATGTAATTTGGATTTCATTATGATTAATAAAGTTAAATTGAATCATTGTATTGGAAACATGTATTTTGTTAACAGATTATACCATATGCAGGCAAACAGAGGAAAGTCCCAGCCAACAATGTACATGATGCTTCAGATAGAATAATTTCCCAATGCTGAAGAGAGTTATTGAAAGATGTTGTTACAGATAGAAAAACAAACGCAAAAATGTACTGAAAAGTTTGATCAGAAAGAGGGAAATTCTTACAAAAGTCTAAGCAGAAAGTTAAAAATCTACAGCTCCATAATTAATGGCTTTTAGGAACAAGCTTCTTTAAATTAGCTTAAATTATCTAGGAGAAGATATCCAAGAGTCTTAAAGAAACAAGTTATTGAGATGAATAACAATGGCATTCTAATAACGTTTGTATGTTAGTGAAACTGAGGCCAATATTAATACAAAATAAGCAAAATGACCCAAGACAAAATGCCTTTCTGGAAGTTATGGCTTAAAATTAGAAGTTATGACATAGTCAGATAGAACTTCTAGAATTCAGTTTATTTGCAGTAGGATGAACTTTGGAGATCTATGATATATGAATTATAAAATTTCGTGATCCATTTTTGACTTAATCTCTATTTATCTGTATGAGTTTTTCCTTACTTACTGCACGAAGAATTTTACAAAAGACTTTAGGGAACTACCAGCAAAGAAAGAATGGACTGATGTGTAGTAGAACTGAATTGCCCATGAGAATTTGATTTTATCCCTGATTTTCCCACAGTGACCTATTTCCATGTAAGTCACTTTAAATGATATTTTTAGGTGTTGCTTGTTGATCTCATTTTCCTTATTTTCTAGGTGTCTTATTTAACATTGTGAGGTCTAATTTTCAGAACTACTAACTGCTACTAATGCAGAAGCCATTTGAAGCTTTTTTTTTTWWWAAAAAAAGAAATATACATTTTGCATAAAGCTAAGTACTTTGAAAAAACTGAGTCTGAATTGTATCTA
Organism: Rhea americana; assembly: GCF_003343005.1. Taxonomy (NCBI): domain Eukaryota; kingdom Metazoa; phylum Chordata; class Aves; order Rheiformes; family Rheidae; genus Rhea; species Rhea americana. The sequence goes on from NW_028186442.1 coordinate 698,227, forward strand.
AATGTCAAACTTAGTATATTCTTTTTACAAAATATCCTTAATTCCTCTAATTTTCCTAATCTTCTAAAGCATTTTTTAGTCTCTAAAACCAGGTAAATATCTTTAAAGTAAGAATTCTAAGTAAAATGTTCCTTATTGTTTACAACATATTCAAGTACTTATGACGAATAGCATAGAAAAAGCCAATGTATATGTTAGTAAAATTGTTTTGACAGCAGTGTTTGAATAATGTGCAGGAAGCATACACTAAGCACTGAAAAGAAAACAGAATATTGAAAAGCTTCTCAATAAGTAACTGTTGTCCATTCTGTCCATTGAATCAAAAGGAGTTATTGGAAAGAAAGTTTTTCAATTAAATCATTTAAGACTGTGTCATTATAAGCATGCATCAAGAGTATGGACTTACTTTTGCACAGAAAACATTTATTAATGTATCTGGTATGTAATGTGTGACAATAGAGTTCTGGAAAACAATGAGATTGCTGAGGAAGGAGCATAGTTGAATAATTCTCACCTTAAGCAGAGTTGTCAAAGGGGAAACAGGATTTGACTGCAAGGCACCTCTGTCTTCTACGTTATTGCTGTTCAGCTCCCATTCTTACCCCTCAATTCTCCTAGYCATTCTGAAGCTATGATACAGGTATGATAGAAACCCTGTACCCATGAGGACTCCTCAAATGTCATAGGAAATAGGAATATATAGAAAGTCTATCAGAGTTGAAGTCAGCTGAAGTCAACAAGCTCTTGGTCATGCGCCATGACTGGAACATCTGTGGAACACCTTTATTCCCCCRTTCTAGTCCATTACTCATAATTTTTAGCCCTTCAAGGTGTCATAGATCCTCACATTACACACTGTTATTCTCACGATCCTTTTTTTTCCCTAAGGCCAAGCTTTAATATATTCTTTTCTTGGGTGGAAAAAAAGTATATTTGGGACCATCCTTAGTAGCAATCTGTTGTCTTCAAGTAGAAGAGAAGAGAATCATGAAAAATGGACTATCACAGAATTTTTACATGGTCAGTGATCCAAGAAATGCCAATGATTTTCTGTAACTTTGACACATAGCAAATTATCCCTTCATAAATTCCTTGAGTACTTACATTGATTTTTTTTCAAAAAAAATCTCTAAATCATTTGCAGATTTGTACTTTCCTCCCTTAATAAATAATATAAAAATCTTTATGTACTAGAATGTTAAGGATACACTTTTCTATACAACCAAGTAAACTCCTACCCCAAATCTGAGTCATGYTTTTCAGATTTTGCTGATTACAACAGTAGCATAAAATAACACCTTTTGAAAATTGTATGTATGATTTATTCTTTGCTTCATCATCATACTAAGACAAACTAAAAATGTATCTTATAGAAGAGCCATAGTTTCTATCATTCATATTCAATATAATTCAATTTAGCTTAAATTCTAAACAAGAAATCTAACCATTGCAAGATAATTTGGAAACAATTTATTTCTGCATATACCCATAGAATTCACTTGAAAAATTCCTGAAAAACTCCTTATCAAGTTGGTGAAAAATATTTTCAAAATATTTTCAAAAATATATGCAACTGGACATTCATTCCAAATCTCCCTTTTATTAGAACATTAATCCCTTTTTCTGACACAGAATCTTCATTATTTTTGATATGAGCAATACTGTAYGTATGAGGAAAGTAATCTTATTTGGAGATCCTCACTGTGTACTCTGAGCTGTGTGTGCCATTGCAGAATGACTGAATCATAGAATGGTTGAGGTTGGAAAAGACCCCTGGAGATTGTCTAATTTAACCCCCTGCTCAAAACAAGGTCAATTTGAGCAAATTGCACAAGACTGTGTCCACTTGAGTTTTGTATATCTCCAGGGATGGAGATTTCACAGCCTCCATAAGCACCCATCCCAATGTTGACCACTCTGACAGGAAAAAGTCTTTTTTCTTTTCTTTCAGGTGGAATTTCCTGTTTCAACTTGTGTCCATTGCCTCTCTCCTGTCACTGGGCATCACTGAGAAGAGTCTAGCTTCACCTTCTTCATTCTCCTCCATCAGCTATTGATGAAGGGTTGGTATCTGATCAATACATATTGATCAGAATCCTCTGGAGCCTTCTTTATTCCAGGTTAAACAACCCTGTTTTCTCAGCCTCTCACATATTAGATGCTTCTCATACTGCAGAGCCCGGAACTGGACACAGCACTCTAGATGTGCCTCACCAGTGCTGAGTGGAGGGGAAAGTTTACCTCTCTCAGTCTTCTGGCAATAATCTTCTTAATGCAGTCCAGGCAGTTCTTGGCCATCTTTGCCAATGAGGTTACATTTTTGGCTTATGTTCAGCTTGTTGCCCACCAGGACCACCAGGTCTCTCTTCAAAGCTAATTTCCAACCAGTTGGCCTCCAGCCTGCACTGGTGTATGGTGTTATTCCTCCCCAGAAGCAGTATTTTGCACTTTTATTAAACTTCATGAGGCTCTCTCTGCCCATTTCTCAAGTCTGTCAGGATCTCTCTGAATGGCAGCATACCCATCTAGTCTATCAATCACTCCTCCCAGTGTTGTATCACCTTGAACTTGCTGAAACTTCACAGTGTCCCATCATCCAGGTCACTAATGTRACTGGCCTCYAGCTGGACTTGGCACTGTCCTTGGCAAYCCTGTGAGCCCAGCAGTTCAGTCATTTTTCAGTCTACCTYACTGTCCATTTGTGTACCCTGTACTTCRTCAATTTTTGTACGAGGATGTTATGGAAGACAACGTGAAAATTCTTAGTTAAACGTCAAGATAAACAACTTCCACTGCCTTCCTTTCATCTGCCAAGCTTATTATCTCATCACAGAAGACTATGGTCAAGCATGATTTCCMCTTCATAACTTCATGCTCACTATTCCCAATCTCTTTCTTTCCCTGTGTTTGGAAATGCATTCCAGGATTAGTTGCTCCATCRCTTTCCCAGGAATCAAGGTAAGCCTGATCAYCCAGAAGTTACCCAGATCCTTCTCCAACCCTTCTGAAAAATAGGGCTTCCTTTCAGTCCCCCTCAGGCATGTCTTCCAATCACCATGACTTTTCAAAGATGATTGAGAGTGGCCTCACAATGATATTGGCCAGCTCCCTCTGCACTCATGGGGGCATTCCATTAGAGCCCATGGACTTGTACATGTCCAGTTTGTGTTCCCTGATCCTCCTCCACCAAAGTTAAGTCTTCATTGCTGTAGACTTTCCCACAAGTCTCAGGGTTCTGAGATTCCTGAAGGTAAGTCTTGTCAGCAAAGAAAGAGGCCAAAAAAAAAAAAAAACACTGAATATTTTGGACTTTGGATTTTGTATATTCTCTGTCACCAACTCCTCTTCTCCATTCAGCAATGAGACCACATTTCCCATAGCTTTTCTTGGGCTGCTTATGTACCTGCAGAATCCTTTCTTGTTGCTCTACATGTCCCTCACCAGATTCAACTCTATATGGCCTTTAGTTTTCCTAACTCTGTCTCTCTATGCTCTGTGTTCCTTCTGGGTCATCTGTCTCTTCTCCACTTTTTTATGCTTCATTTCTATGTTCAAGTCTTCTCTGGAATTTCTTGTTCATTTGTGCAGATTTTCTGCTACCTTTGCTGTGTTGCCCTTCGAGTAACCATTGGGTGGTTAAAGTTCCCCATGAGGCCTGTGAAAGTTCATTGTCAACAGTCCATTTTACAATATATAAAAAAAATGGAAATAAGCAACAGCCTTCATTAATTCAGAAACATCTATGAATATTACARGAAAAATAAAACAATATTAGGCTGGATAATTCAGAGCTACAGACTACTTCCTTGTTGACTGCAGGCTATTCCCAACAGACAATGCAACAAAATCAAAAGATACGGTTGAAAGATTTTTTAAAAAGTCAAAAAACAAAAAAAAMCCTTCCAGATATATAGTCTTCAAACTCTACCTCCCAGTGGTCTAACCCAAGAAGGGAACACAATACACTATTCAACATCTTGMAAGCTTTGAAATTCCCATGATTTTTTTTTTATTGATATATATTTTATTTTTAGATATAGTRTTTCATGAAGTAGCTTTTATTTCATCTTATTGAAACTTTTAAATGTTAATAACCAAAAGCAGTTTTGACATACCTTTTTTTTTTTTTTTTTTAACATGGTATTTGACAAAAGCAAAAGGCAAAGCTTAGTTCAAGTCTTTCCTACAGAGCAGTCTTTTAAGACTSATGCGTATGATTAACTTTACTCATGAAAATATTCCCATCGGCTTCAGTGTGGCTACATTCACACGGATATACCCAGTCTCAATACAGATTGCATAGTGTATGTATCTGCAATCATGAATTCTTTAAGAAGAGCAAATACTGGAGCAGAAAAAGAATAACAGTAAAACAAATCCTTCTAAAGGATGTCTCAAAAAAGTGGCATCTAGATTTGCACGTACTTATGCTTGCTCAGCTKAGAGGTGGTATCTCCACGTGTGATCTATACAGACATGTAAGGGGCAGGCAAAGGTGCACCTGAATGGTGATCTGAGCTGTTAGGCAGATCTTGTTATAGAAGAGCTAGGAATAACGCARCATAAATTTTGCTGTCATATAAACTTATGCTCATCAGGTATCTTAGATGTTGATTTGGATAAGCAGGGATATAGTCCAGGTGGCATCATTTTGAATATTTGGCACTGAGTTTTTACATCATTATATCTACAGGAACATAATCTAAAATAAACAGATGGTGTTGCTATAGGATCTCCAAGACCTTTGCTAGCTACTAAAAACAGAATATTACCAAAATAATAATATATGATAAACCAAAAAGCAGACAAGTAAATGTAAATATAGGAACCTCTACTTACAAAGAAGAAATAAATGAAGAACATAATTCTCATTTGATGCCTCTGAGTCTGAAAAAATCTTTATCCAGAAGCTTTGCAACAGAGTTTTATTGCTTTACATTGCACACAGTATTTTAGATAAGGAGCTATTGTAAAATCTGTCACAAACTCACTTTCTTGCTAAAATTCAATGGATAGAAAGAAATTAACTAGAAATGCTTCCAACCTTAAATAGCTTCCCACAGAAGAGCTACAAACAGTCACAGACTTATATGGCTTATATTTACATCAAAAATCACTGAAACATGTGAATGAATAGAGAGAGAACACAATATGAAAAGCTGCAGGGAAAAAAAAAAAAAAAAAAAAAAAAAGCAAGCTCTGAGAAACTGCCCTAAGCAGAACTAAAGCCCATTCTGCTTTGGCAAGCTACAGACAGCTGAGAGCATTTCAGCACACACATTTGCAGAGATCCAGGTGAAAAAAAATTCTAGAATCATATATTTCGCTATAAAATATTTAATGGGTTTATAGTGTAAAATTGGACAGAAAATCCGCTGCATCATCTGACCTGCAAAAAATGTTTTACAGTTTTTGAAATGCAACTGYAATCAGAACAGCTGAAAGGGCAAAGTAATTTTGAGAGTAGTCTGTGTGTTATGATCTATTTTCAATACAAATTAAATATGAGATAGGTTGACAAAAGAAGAAAGCTATGAAGAGAGAACACTGAGCTTTACAAAAACACTTTAAAGTGTATTTTTCCCCCATGCCCATTCAATATTAGAAAAAGCTTGGAAGCAAATGAAGCAAAAAATCCCACCTTCTTTAATTATTTTCTTATCTTTTCAAAAAGAAAAAAAAAAGTATATAATAATCTTCCTCGTGTTTGAAAAAAAGTGGAAACGAGAGTGAAAATCACAAAAGTAATTAAATTAAAAATGAAACTTTATTTTTAAACTATCTATCCAAGCATGCACATATGGACAAAGTAAAAAAGAACACACACACACACTCGCACACACACACACATACATGCTCTCACTGACAACGCTGTTAGGTATCAGTTGATGCATCATTATACTAGTCTATTCTGTTGTAGATATATATGTGTGCCTCTGGGTCTGTGCACACATACACACATACACACTCATGTATGTATACTCACACAGACACTTATAAGTGAGAAGCTGAATATGTCCATATTTGTATTAGGCATATATAGTGCATTTATATTAACAGTCACTCTATGTTTTTAGTGGTTGTATTAAAATGTAAGAACAAAATTGGTTCCTTTCTGCAGAAAAGCTGTAAAAGCAGTGATATATATGTCTGATGTTCTGAAAAATGTCCAAATACAAGACAAATGTCTTTTATATGTCTGTGTAATTAAACTGTTGTATATATGCATATATTGCATATATTAGTGTGTATATATTGTATATGAATGTATGTACGAATGTATGCTTCTCTATTACAATAAACATCATCAAATACAGGTACAAATATAACATTTTCTATGATAAATTTGTAATCCATCTATCTAGAAATATGAGTTTATTCAGAACCACTAGATGCACAAGCCTGCCAAAAAAAAAAAAAAAAAGAGAGAGAGAGAGAGATTATTACTATTACTACCTATGAGTAAGTTACTACCTAAGATCAAAAAGATACCATTCTCTTAACTGCTAAAATCGAAAGTCCTGAAAGAGCATATGACCCTCCTTGGAGGGCAGTTGAAGAAACCATTTTGGTACCTTCATTTTCCAAATTGCTCCAGGATTTGAGAGACCTCCAGTTTAGTCCCTCCAGGCTTTCAGCCTGCCTCATTTAAATATACAACCATCCTTACATCTCCTACTTTTTTTTTTTTTTTTTTTAATAAATTCCTCTCACTCCCTTCACCAAAAGAGTCCACTGAATGCAACCCTGAAGTGGTCTCCACCTCGCTTCCATTAGACTAATTCTCCCTCACCCAGACAATGGGCTCTTAGGCAGAAAAGTGCCATTTATATAGAATAAAGTAACCAGGGAAGAAGCAAAGATTTCATACCTTGTGCTTTGTAAAGGGAACTCCAATTTCAGTAACTAGTAACAACTCATAATGGTAAATTGTTTTATCTACGGTGTGAACATCTGTAAACAGCCAGATATTGTAACGGCATTATCTGAGAATACTTTGACAAAAACAAAGCTTATTTTAATGGTTTAGATCRTACAGTCTCATTCTACAAAGAGTTGCTTTGGAATAATGTTTATTAATTTTATTAATTATATCCCAAACCAAGCAGAGATAGAAAAAAAACCTTGACAAGTCTATTGCAATTTTTTAATGTAGAAGAAATGTTTGGTTTTTCTCTTCTCTGAGACATCACTTTTTTTTTCTTTAATCAATAGAATTGGTTTCAAATTGCCTAAGCAAGGGTTTTCAAGATTCTTTTTAATTATCGCTCATTTTCCTGCCCTAATTTTCTCTTCTTTCAAAAGTAGTATTCTGTCCAATTAAGCTATCTTTAGACATACAAGCTTAGTAAATTATATTTGTCAGGTGGGTTTTCCCAAGCTTTCAACGCTCTACTTCCAGCAAATGAGTGCAAATAACAAACACACTGACAGAAACAAAGAATTATCAGAATCAACAGAGGCTTGACTGGTAGGAATTAGACATAAGAATACAAATTTTTGCTTGGAAAATAATCATTAACCATCTGTAACAAAATAAATGCTACAGCTATTACTATGAGGAAGGCAAATAAGTATGTGAGAKAAAATTCCCCTCATCCTACACCTAAATCACCTGGGCAATCTAAAGCATTGTYATTTCTGAGCTCTGCTTGAAACTACCTTGAGGCACCCAGCATCTACAATGAACGTGCTCAGCATCTCACAAGATCAAGCACTGCACTTCAGTCTCTTTGGTGGAAGATATTTCCAATGGCCAAAATATTTCCTTTTGTTCCTGCCTCGCTGGTGGTCCCATCAAGGTGGTCCCTTGATGCCAGCAGGACTGTGACTTTGTGAGAACAGGTCTTTGACAGCAACACTACACTGAGTTTCTGCCTCCTCCCATCTTTTCCATGCGTTATACTTCTTTTTGCTGCAGCACGCCATCACCCTCGTTTGTGCCAGTATAACTGTTTGTGTAGTGACATTATGAACCAGATCAGGGCATCGCTCTAATTTTAAAAAATGCTATAAAATAAATGAATACGTTGTTTTACCTGGATTCYTTCCCTAACTCAGTTCGCAGCACAGCTGAACAAATAGTGATGGTATCATAGTGCAGGAGCTGGAGCAGTCCGTGGGGAGGAGGAACACCTTTGGGCRGTACAGCTGCCAAAGCCTCTGTCTCATGAAACCACACCTTCAGATAGCGGTGCCAGCAAGGACTGGTAAATGGTATGCATCAGCTGAGACTAGGAAAGATACTGTCTATCTGGAACACCTCAACATTTTCTACCTAGAAATTCTGGAATTTTTTTGTATATTTATCCAGTATTTAAGTGTCCACACGTCTGCTTGTTTTGTTCGTACTTCTGCAGTTAACACTCAAGAAATCCAACATTTCTGGGAAATCCCTCCTATGAATAAGTGATCCAGAAGAAGCTGTTGAAGATGGATAGTCTGAAGTACTGCAGGATGAAAATCATGCTATTCCTCTTGGCTGTTCTGCTTGCCACAGGCAAGCCTGCTTCTTCCTGTGTGCCGGTTTGTCAGTGCCAGTAGCCCAGTGTCTCACTCCAGAAAAAAGTTCAGCAGCAAGCAAGTGGAAAACTTCAATTATTAGTTGTAAGCAGTGAAAACACTCCCTGTAACAGATTCCTCCTTTGCCTTGACCTCTGTTTCTATTTTCCTGCCCCATACTGTGCATACCAAATATTTTGGTTACTGCCTACAGTATGAGATGCTGGGCATTATTAAAGGAATAAAATTATCCTCCTGCAAATTGTGCAGGCACACTTGAATATTAGATGCTARATATATAACTAGTTGTATAGCAGTGCTACAAGGCTTAGAGAAATGCGAGGTTCAGCCTTTCTGTTATCCTCTTGAGGTGTGGTTATGAGCGAAACAGATTACTAGTTACAATGCTTGAAAACAGTTWTGAGTAATGAAAACTACTCATGAAAATTAAGGATGAAAAAAAGACATTTAGCCATTCAAATGTGACAATGCCAATTTCTATCTCATGTAATGCCCTTAATGGGATAATTGAGACATATATCAATCTAATATATATGATATTGCAAATGCTGACAAGAAATAGTATTCTTCACACTATGAAGATTTGTAACACATAAGAACTTAATTACGTTATTGGTCTTGTGTCTTTTCCAATGCTGTTTTGTAGAGTGTTGTCACAAACTCTTTGGCTCACCTCACCTTGCAACAATAGGAAAAAATGCACTTTTGAGAATAAATAGGAGTGTTTATCCAGCCGCCTTCAGCTAATTGAATGTTATTAATAGGTTGTTCATATTCAGATTTCCTCTCTGAAACCCTGATTACACAAAGAGCTTGATAAACTTTATAACTAGTTTAAGGAGTTTTTCCRGGTAAATTCTCATCTACAAGTTCATTGAACATCCTTTCCATTTGTACTTGTCACTAATACACTTAATCTCCTGGCATTTGTGACATTTAGCTTTTTTGTAATTCCACTGAGATATTCTATTCAATGCACTGAAAGTACGGCTACTTCAAGTTTATCTTGTTAACTAGGGCACTKCATATTTCCTACTCATTTCCCTACAGAGAGTAGGCTCAAGGCTGACAGCAATGTCCATGGGCTTCTGTTCACAGCGGAGCCCCAGTCAGAGAATTCATGGAGAACTTATGGACATTCCACAATTTATGCTTTCTGGAGGTATCCCCTCTAATTTCTTTTGCAAGATCAACACACATTGATGTTTTATCATCCTCCTACTTACATTATTTGCAGATAGGAACATATCTTTTCTGAAGGACCATAGGACACTTTATCTCCAGTCGTCCCATCCCCTACACATGATACTGGCATTTTTTTTTCATTCCAAATGCATCTTATCTATAAAACAAAGTACAATTAAGACATGAACTTTAACATATACATTGATTTAATCTCGGTGGTCATCTTATAATCACTGCTTTTAAGTGGTGATTCTTATTACTGCTGTTGCACCTTTAGTCTAGTAGTATGGATGGTTGTGTGAGTGCTGTAGGTTTCTCTCCTGCCATTATCCATATTCATATATCATTCTTACCTTTTCTTGCAGTTATTCAGGAGGAGTATTGTTGCTGCCTATATGCCCTACTTATATCTGGATTTGGCCACTACTTAGATTTGAATGGTAGATAATAGTATGCTAGCAATATCCCTATTTTTTTCTTTTTTTCCCCCACCTAAAGATGAGAAAAATCCATTTCTCCACTTGGGTACAGTAAGTGTGTTTGTGTGTGTAGGGAGGTGAGGATGCTCCATCTAGAAGGCTTAATAGAGGCCTGAGAGGTACCTCAGCACACTGAAAGGCAGCCGGTCCTGCCTGACCACTCCCACTGAGCTCTGAAATCAGCCAGTGCTGYCAGAAATTTCTGTTGAGGGAAGCAACAGTTTTCCTCCCTGTTAAACTCAAAGACACAAMCACCCCACCCCACTACTCCTCTGAGCTCAGCAGAAACTGGCAGCAACCACTTCTTTCAATAAAAGATGTTTCACTGAATCCTGAACTCAAGACCTGCTTGCCTCTGCCCCTCACCAAAGCTGGGGGTCTGCTGAGTCTGCCAGAGCTCCTCAGCAGATATGTGTGGGCTACGGGGACCAAGGGAAGGAGCGGGCAGAGCTGTCGGCAGCCCAAAGTTCATTCTCAGCAGCAAAGCCTGAGTATAGAAAGCATGRCTGCAAACACCACCAAAATTGGGAATCAGGTGAAGGGGAGAGTAGATTGCTCCTCAGGACAGAAGAGAATATTCCTAAGAACTGCTGTGAGAGAGTAAAGGCCAATTCAGAAAAGAGAGAGAATGACCATTTGGACCACACTAGCTTCCTATATCAGAAAAGCTCCAGAACTTGTCAACAACTTTATTATGAAAGACCACTGCTGACTTAGGAGATCACAGATCRCTAACATTTTTGAAACACCTCTCTTTGACTTCCCTTAACAGCTGGCATAGGCCCTCACTACCATCTCAATCACAGTATCATTTCAAAAWCAGATAATCTTCATTAGAAACAACAAAGTAAAAATAGAAGGGTGTCATCCAAAGGTACCTTCAGGTKCTCTGAAGAACCGTGGGACTGCTGCATGTAATCATCACTGTATTGTTTCATTTTTTTCAGAATTTATATGTCCCTTTATAGCTTCAAAAGATCAGAAAAATGAAAGATATGATTTCAGTGTGGCAGAGAAATGTCAAAATGTTATTTTCAGATCTACATAAGAAATTTCCTTGCTAAATATGTAGCCACCAGCAATCCATTTCTGTACAATTGGGTATTCATATTTCTTACATACTGAAAATCCAGCTGAAATATTTAAACTGCTACTGTCTTCTGAATTTGCAGCACTTGATAAAGCATATCCATTTGTCACTAAGTTATTCAGCAGTCTTAGTTACTAACTCCATGCTTGACCAGTCTGTTCCTCTGTCCCAATTTTCTTTAAAAAGAATCAAAATTTATTGGCATGGAAAAGGAAAATTCAGAGCAATAAATAAATAAATAAAGCAAAGCAGATTAAACAAAATTATACTGATTTAGCATTTCATTATAGAACATGCTGTTAAGTAGCCCCCAAAGCATTAATAGTCTCTGAGGTTTTGTTTTCTCTCTGACTTGGTTTAAAAGATTTAATGATCCCAGAACAATTTTTTTTTCTTTTTAAAATGATCTTTCTCTCCCAGCTAAACATCTTCAAGAAAATATGTTTAGTAAAGCAAAATTTGTGAGATGTTTTCCCTAAAATTCAGTAGTACAAATTGAAATACATAATATAGTAATTGCCTAAAGGATTACAACCCCCCAGAATAGCTTAAAAAGTACTTAGCTGAGATTACGGATTACCATGTAACGCTTACTTGTTTTACTATTTCCTTCTAATCCTCATGCTCGCAAAGAACACAGCTGTCCCCCTCTCCTGGTATTTGTCTCTTATCATAAATCTAGAACAACTTTCCCCTCCTCGCCCCCCCCAGAACCTACCACAACAGGCTTTAGTCCTTACTTAGGATCTTTAAACAGCATTGCAGTTCAACAAGAAACCTACCTATGGCTCCTTGGCCTATATAATTTGGCCTAAAACACATGACATATCTGGAATTATTTAGCTGATAAAGTGAAAAATATCTAGATTGGTAGGATATATTCTGTAAGAATATCTCTATTTAAATAAATTGCTATTGCAAATACATTTGGAGGTTTGTGACTGGCTGTGATTAGCTGTACAATTAAATGTCTCTCCAAGAAAGCTACCTGGTCCTTTTTTTCCCCTTTCTCTCTAAATATCTGCAAGATGCTTGGTAGATGCCATAGTCTTAATGAGTAATTATGAGAAATCTATCTGGAATTTCCCTGCTGTCCTCACATACATGGGGATTGCACAGGTTGGTCTATCTCCTGAAGCTAAGAGAAGGAACACTTGTTTGTTATCAYAGATCAAATAAAATGTTCAGCTTTGTTCTCACTCTGTCAGTCCTTTCCTTCTCTGTTCCAAAGCCACTCTGCCTTYCCCAGAACTGCCAAGTGTCCCTTCCCTCTGCTCTTCACCTTAACATGAAAACTCCCAGCAAGCACAGAGAGCAAATGCGAAAACCTGAAGCATACTTCAAGGAATAGGAGCAGTATTTGAATTATTGCTGACCCTTTATTTTCAGTCTCCTGGATAAAAGTTTCTGGCTCTGGGGAAAAAAAAAATCTAGGGTTTTCCGTGTTGCTAGTCAAATAGATCTGACTAATTCCATATGCAAGTATGTATTATGCTTGTTTCATGCAGGCATGTGCTTATTGTATATTTGAACATGAATAATTCATTGCACTTTGAAGAACACAAAAGACATGTTAAAAGAAAATTGAGGAAGAAAACTCAGCATTATAAAAAAGCTTTAATGATATTAGAGAGGTTGAGATTACTGAAGCTACACTAGCTCAGCTGCCAGTAGGCAGAAGAGACATGGGGCAACCGTAAGATACCTTGATTTGAAAAAATGGATGGAAARGGGACAAGGTGAGGTGGGTAGTTTTAAATTTAGAAGTTCTTCTAATCTCTGATATGGAGGCATGTCTGACTCCATCCTCTTTCTCCATAGGGTTCATTTCATATGCATTGATTCGTCTTCTCCTCATGTACACTGAGTCCAATCCAAAATTGAAAGAAATATAATGAATRTTGCATTTAATGCTATGGAATAAAACTGATTCTGATGTGAGTAGGATAGGGAAATGTATATATAACAGAGTTGCTTTAGCTTCCACATAGCTATCTGACAAGATAAGCCCGGAAGATGCAATAAGCATGAGCAAGCCCTCTGCAACCTCCAGGACCACACTGGAACATCTATATAAGTTGTGACAGAGAGCTATTTCTTCCTTTTACTATTTTAGGTGCTTTACGCTATTTGTTTTTTTCTCCTACTTCTTTAACCTAACACCCTCATCCATTTCCTTTATTAGAAATTTGAAGGTAGTGTTCATAAACACGTCTATTATTTGAGTAATAAACCTGACAATAAATATGAGTGGTTGAGCAGATTAGTTTTTAGTTATGGTGGTGACTTTCTGACTTTTCTCAGAGAAAAGTAAGACAGCTGATATCTTTAAAGTACTGCTTTAATCCCATACTTCTTAGGGTGTTTATATATATCTTAAGAGCCAGTAAATTGCTCTTACAGTAGAAGTATATTACAAAGAGAAAGAGTTACGTTACATTGAAGAAGATATATTTACACTCAGCAAAACAAGTAACATATCAAYATTTTACCAAATATTATATTTCAAAATATTAAGAGAGCATATTTAGAGAACTTATGTATAACACTTTCTTTACACATAAGTTCTTTAAATGTGCTTTCTTAATTGTACTTTCCTAAATACTTTCTTACTTCTTGGATTGAACTAAGAACATAGAAATAATAAAAAGATGTTCATATTCACATAAGAAATCTTCACTAGAAGGTAAAAAATGTTATTATGGCATAAGAGTCAAACATTTCTTGTGTGCTAGGTTTCATCAGACGGTACATAATGACTAGTGCTTCTAAGGAAGTAGTCATGGTTTATTGAATAATTGCAAATACCTTTTACAAGACATTTGACTTAGTTCTACACAGCTTTCCTATTGGAAAAAAAATACAAAACAACAACAACAACAACAMCGTATATAAAATCAATAAAAATGATTTGAGGACTGTAAAATGGTCTACCACGAGAAATTCAAAGAGTTCAATCTCTTTCTCTCAAAAATAAATAAATAAGTAAAATGATGAGGAGATAATTTGATCAAAATGATTAAGCAGTTGGATCCAGAAAAAATAGTAGCTACCAAAAAGGTATGTAGATCAAATCTGAATGCTTTAATGAAAAACTATCTTTATACAAACTCGTATTATCAAACTCATGATAGAACATCAGATAGCTAAATGAAGTTTTATGTAGAAAGTCAAAGGAGAGGTGAATCTGAGTGAACTAATGTACTACAAAATTATAAGWATTCAAGTTCATTTTTATAACATGTCAAAGCTTGTAAATAGGAATTGCATTTTAGAAGGTTTAAGAATGTAGWTGATCCTCACTCATGGAATTCCAAGCAGAAAGCACTCAAAATTTCACATTATTTCTTCACGTTTTGCTGAAGTGTTTTAACATTACACTTTTTGTCTTTAATATTTTCCATAGTGTGAAACTACTCCAGAAATTGATTAAGACTGTGAACATTTGTTTGAGAATCTATTTATAAAGTGCCTCTTCATAGAATACTTAATTCACCAAAACAAAACAATGAGCAAATTAAAAGTTATTACTGGCTGATTAAAAATAACAAAATCTGTATATTGGTTATCATATAACTAATAAGGAGATCAGAAACTCTTACATGATAACTAGGAAAAAATATTTAAAAAGCTCCCCTGACTAAGAATATGTTATTACAAACCATAAAATGTTCTCGTGAAAAATCAGCTTATAACCCTCTCTGAAATAGGGCACATGTCCTCACTTTACATTGCCAGGTTCAGACCTTTCAGAACTCTAGGGATTTGACCTAAGAACTAAAACGAACAGCAAGATAGGCAAAGGTTGGAACTGAGATGTTAAATAGTCACATTGGCTCAGTTTTTGGAACCTCTTGATGTGTACCTCTGCTAAAGTAATTTTACTTGATAGTGACAGCAGTGAGTACTGTACACTTCTGTAGAGACRAATGCTGCTATACCCTCTAGCCACAGTCCTGGATAGCAGTAGAAATGGTAAGTCACTGTCATTGAGGGTACAAACGACATAAGGGAAAATATACTATATACCGCTTTAGTCCTTAACCAATAGACAACCTCTTCTTAGTAGTCCTAAAGTTTTGTGGCTCTCTTTCTTTTAGGCTTTGCCTTTACACCTAGCTGAACTCCCAAAATTCCTTACAAATTTGACTCATGCAAGTAATGGAATAGTTACAAGACTTTAAGAATTTGAATCGAATGAGGATGGATAGAGCACAAAGTATTCTATATTTTTCAGCTCAAAAAAAAAGCTTCCCCTCTGATAAAAGTATAAAACTATTGGGACCTTTCTGAAAAGAAAGAATAGACTGAAAAGRGGCCCTATTATCTACTCAGCTGAGAAATTGAGACACAATAGGTTTCTCAGCAAATACGTAGTTTCAGTTTGAAAACCAAATTTCAAAAGACGGACATGATATTTCTCCATTCTGCCTCAACCTTGTTCCTGAGGATAAGTCCACTTGATTTCTAAAAGATCATTTGCATCTAGAGACTAAATTAGGAAAATGAGACATCCTTGCTACGAAAAATGATATTCTCTCTGCCTAGTGTATCATAGCCTGCCTCAACAACAGAACTGCAGATCAGGTGAAATCATTTCTACTTATTGCTTCTTGGGCTAGAAAATACTCACAATCTCTTGCTTTCATAAACTTTTAAAAGCCTGCGTGTTAATTATGGCAAGAAATAAAAAGAGAGAGGGATAAATATATGTGTGTATATAGATATGTATATATATATATATGTAGGTAGGTATGTATGTATATAAGACAGAATGACAAAAAGTAATAAAACCCATTGAAAAAAAATAATTTTTGTCACAGTAGCTTGACATTAAAAGGGATAGCCAAGACTGGGACATAACAGGCCCTTAAAAGATTCTTCGGTAGAAGGTCTAAGAGGAGTTCCACATCTTTTCGTTGCCGTGCAGAAACCCAGCTCCATTTGCAGTGGCTTTGCTCTGGGGAGTGTAGGAACTTGCCTCTCTTTGCACTGCTGGTCTCTCACTGTAGCTGCCTGCAGCGGAGCAGGGCAGGCAGCAGCCCCTGCAGTCCTTCTTGCRTGATCTCCCCATGATGTCTCCACAGAGAAGTGCAGCTTTGCTAAGGCGTAATTTGGCTTTGGAGTCGACAAACACAAAAAATTCTGTAGTTAGACTTCAACTCAGATATGGATATTGAAGTCTGTCAAGACTCTGTAATATCTGAGTCTTCTGCATCTACATTTCTGAAAAGAAAATGCCCCAATAACAAACTATCCTCTGATTTCTGGTATTTTGGAAAGATGTTAGTCACAAATAATTGATGAATTGGAAAGGACTGGTCCAGATCCTGTATCTAAAGTCAGAAGAAAAAATCATTGCTTCTAAGAATGCAAAAGCTAGGATAGCAAATATTCTGCATACAACTTAAAAAAATGAAATTGAATTAAATTAGAAGTGGGCATATTTCCTTAAACAGTAGAATTCTTTTCTCTACTCATCACCTGGGGAATAGGAGGAATGCTGATCCTTTTTAGAAGCAACAGGTGGATCTTCATCACTTCTAGCTGCTGGAAAGCCGAATGAAAGCAAACTTTGTTCTCCAGAGTCCTTCCCACCCAGGACTCCTTCCCAGTTCCTATCTCGACTCTTCAGCTCCCCAGCCATGAACAGAACGTGAGCAGGCCCCTCTCTGCCACCTCTCCCTTCCTTGCTTTAGAAAATTCTGTTTTGTCTGTATTGCTGAGAAGCTTCAGTCAAGCCTTATTTTATTCCAAATTCAAACCAAGGAATTTTTTCCATGGAAATTATAAAATTAAATAGCCTTCCACTAAGAATGCATGTTTTCAATTCTGAGAATAGTTTCTTTTGGGCTATCCTTGGAATAAATTTACAGAAAGTGCTCTCATTCAGCCTGAACTAGTTCCGTCTAAAAAGAGAACTGATGCACAGCGTAACTGTAAAACTGAGCTGTAATTTCAAGTCAATAATTATAAAAATATTTTTTTTAAAAAAAAAGAAGTATAAAAACAGTCTGGAATGAATTTACACTGATTCTTAGTGCAAACTTTGGACATGATACTATTACTGCTAACAAATAATACTCTGTTTTGTTTTATGCTGCTTTTATACTTGAGTTCTGACCTTGACATTAAACCTAGCTTGTTGGGATTCTGAGAAAGTGTTGTTTTTTTGTTTTGTTTTGTTTTAAATTAATCCAGCCACACTGAAGTTTTCAATTTATAACTTCTACTACTAGCTACTGTTCTTTAGAAGGTTATTTTTATTGTTGGTTCTATGTAGAAAATGCTATTATTTCATATGATTGGTATTAGGATTTTAGAATGTCTTAAATTGCAGTTCTCTAGAACTTTATCCACGGATGGAAAATTAGTACAAACTGCCACACCCTTTAACAACACTCTCAGGTCTCCATTTCTCTCAACATTAAAGTATTTAGCAAATTCTGAACACTTCTTGCAGCTTGGGGAAAATTCAGCTTTTTGGATGTGGAAATTTAAAAATTTGGTGAGAGAGGGGGAGAATAGTAAAATGTAGCATGGGTCATTATCGGTAAAAGTAATAAATTATATGCAACATTAGAAATTAGAACAATTTTGTAACATCAATGGCTTTTTTTTTATGAATAAATCACTCCTTTGTGGATTTGTGTTCTTATCAGGAAAAAGATATGACAAAAATGATATTTTTATGTCCCTTTAAAATGATAAAAATAAGATAATCCCCAGGTGGTCTTTTTTTTTTTTTTTTCATAAATCACTTTTAAGCTTAGTGGCTATCCAGTGTTGTGTTCTGACATCTTGACAGTAAAGAAGTGCTCATAATGCTCTTGCAGGGTTTGTTCTAAAGCCCTTTCCTACGGTTAAGCAGTAAATCAGTGACTGACGAGATTCCTAACCTGTCACCTCCTACCAGGGTGACATTAAATTTACACTATATACAGTAATCTCCTTCCAGCTACCTCAAGAAGGACAAGAGAAAAGTCACTTTTACGTATCCCCATTCCAAAGTCCTGGATCTTCACAAAACTGTACTAAAGGAATGTTAGAAGGCACCTCAGCTCCAACTGCTGTCTGTTAAAAGTGCTGTGTTTTAATCACAGGAGAAAAGGGCTTAAAATTATACATATATAAATTACTGACAATGTAATCTTCATTTCTGTAAGTATACAGAGAGATAGAGCTGTATATCTATACCTGTGACTTAAGAAGTCTATAGACATATAGATCTATCCACCTACCCAGATACAAAAATATGAGTGGTGTATCGTCCCAAAGCTGACGCAGCTCACAGCATCTGCCTGGGGGGAGGATTACCCCTAGCAGGAGTCACTGTATTCTGAGCGTGGCTATCTTCCCCCTTCAGCCGTCTGGCCTTTGATACTACTGAGGCAAAAATAAAAGGATAAGATACAAACCTTCTTGCTATGCTGCTATGCTTTTCATCAGCCTCTGGAAACCACCACTAGCCATACTGCTTTCTGCAGTGCCCTGTCCACAGTTGGGAGGAGAAGGAAAGCAAGAGAAAGTATCAGCATCTATCACAACACCACTGTCATGCTGTAGGAAGAGGGCAGGTAGATGTATTGATAGGGCTTCCCAGGTATGTGATCATATATTTCATAAAATCACAAAATCAGTGAGGTAGGAAGAGACCCCTGGAGATCATCTATTCTCAGATGTCACATGCTTTAGTCCTTTAATCATCTTCATGGACTTTTGCTGGACTCTCTGCAGTGTGTCCAAGCTTCCCTTGTACTCGGAGCCCARACTTGGACCCAGCACCCCAGGTACTGAATGAAGAGAAAGGACCCCTCGGCCTGCTTGCAAAGCGCTTCCTAATGCAGCCCAGGAAGTTCCTGGTTGTCTTTGCCACAAGGGCACATTGTTGGCTARTGCTCCACTTGTCCAATATATCTTTTTCTGAAAAGCTGCTCTCTAGTCGGTCACCCCTTCCAGCCAGTTCTGGTGCTGAGGGTTATTCCTCCCCATGGGCACCACTTTGTGCTTCCCTTTGTTGAATTTYATGASGATCCTACTGGAAGTTATTTTARGGATCTAGGGAAAACTGTGGGTTTGGGCTAAATACACCTCATAATTTTTGTAGGAAACTTGGAAGAATATTCTGAAGAGGGAAGCAGTCTTTCTTCCATGCCTTTCTGTGTTAAGTTGCAGAACCTTGAAAAAAATGGGACTAGAGCAATGAGAGCAGCTCTATCAATGATCAGCTTTTGTCAGGCCAGCACAAACAATTCTTTAACTCCTTTTAAGAACAGAGTTATAGACAGCAGTATTTTTTATTACCCTTTACTAATAGAGATTTTTACAGCTCAACAGGCTCCCATTAACCTACCAAAACTCCACTCTGATAAATACATCCTCTGGTAAAGATCAAAGTTCAAAAGTATAGGTCCTAATTAATAAGCTATATAATAATTTCACAGTATTATGAAAAAAGAGA